>NC_084830.1:74322695-74625726 GCF_033115175.1 Lepus europaeus | reverse complement strand
ATTGCAATTTCAGATGAACTTGATAAGGTAAGCCCCACTGCATATCTATCAAAAATAAAATGTAGAATTTATTCTTTAATCCATTGTATAAATTCAAGTTTCTAAAACACAGGAAATGTTCAAATATACTTTGTTTGGTACTAACATTTAAAACTTTCAAAGGTATGTGCTTAGATTCTTTTAGGAAAGTTGTTTCATTAAACGTGTATCAAGTACTCTTTTGAGTTAAGGTCTTTTAGAATTTTTTTAAAGAAAATAGAATCACTGTAAGTACTGCATTACTGTATTAAAATTAAAACATAACATTTTATGAGATTAATTGTTTGAATTCTGCCTATGTAAATGAAGACACTTATACATTTCTGCAGTTACCCTATGAAAACTTCACTAGCAAGGCTTTTTGTTTGTTTTCATTTTGCAAAGTGCTAAGAGACTATGATGGTGCTTTAAAGTGATAGTTGTGAGAGAATGATATGATTAGGAATGTATTTCAACAGCGTGGTGGTGGAACTCCTGCTAATGGATTGTACATGGGGAGTTGTGGGAGAAATCAGCCAAAATCATTCCTAGGATTAGAGGATGAGCAACTTGGTGAAATGTGGTGCCTTTGACCAAAACTGGGAAACCAGTGAGAACGCAGATTTGTCAAGTTGAGACAGCATATGGTTATCATTTGGACTGTTTGTTTTGAGTTGTCTACTAAACTTGTTTCTATGAGTTGTTGCTCATGGAATAGATTTGATTTTGTGATATGCATTTAGGAGTCACTGGAGAAATTTTTTTTTTTTTTTAATCTCAGGACCCCTTCTCAGTCTTAAAAATGGTAGAGAACCCCAAGGAGAGTTGGTACATTCAGATTGTATGTGCTAATAGTTTCTATGTTAGAAATTAAAACTAATAAAATTTTTACATGCTTAGTCACTAAAAAAAAAAAAAGAAAAAGAATCAGTGAAGGGGTTGCATTGTAGCACAGTGGGTTAAGTTGCGCTCTGTTACATTGGCATCTCATAGCATTGGTTTAGTCCTGCTGCTCTGCTTCCTTAATGCAGAGTCTATGATCTATAATCCAGCTTCCTTTTAAAGCAGTTGAGAAAGCAATGGAAGATGGTCTATATGTTTAAGCACCCTGCCACCCATGTGGAGACCAGGATAGAGTGTTCCTGTCTCCTGGCCTTTTCCTGGCCCAGCCCTGGATGTTGTTAGCATTTGGGGAATAAACCAGTAGATGGAAGATATCTCACTCTCACACGCTCTCACTTTCCTCCATCCTTCACTCTCTCCCCCAGAATGAAATATTAATGAGAATGTTACTTTGTTTACATTTTAAAAATGTTTTTAATGTTTATCTTGATGGATTTTTGTAGCTGCTTCTGTATTCAATTTCTTGTAATACGTTTTTCCAGTTGAATAAAACCTGACATTAGAAATGTGGATGGAAAAGGAAGAAGTACTTAGAAGTAGTCATCATCAATATCTGGTGAATATCAGTCCAGATATCTCTCAAAGATAGGTTGAAATTTGGCCTTGGTGGCTTGATATATATAGCTAGAAAGAAAACATTGGAAAGAATTGAGCAAAAAAAAAGGAATCTTATACATAATGACATTTTAAAATAATAAAGCCATCACATAAAATTGTATTATTTTTGCAAAATCAGTAAAGCTAACATTCTAGTCCAAATGGGAATATACCTTTTGAATCTTGTGCCATAAAAATGCATTTCTGGTTAAATAACAAAAAAACAAATATACTGTTAAATATGAATTCCTATTAATAAGCCATCATCATATTTTAAATTATCTTCATTTCTTACTGTGCACTAGGTCTTGACTACAAACAGTATCATGTGTGATGAGTGGAGGTGTGGTCTTCAGGGTCTGTTCAGGTTTCCTCATCTTTTCATCCCTCGTCTTGCCAAGCTGGTCTCCTTTTGCCATCACCTTCCTTACAGTTTGCAGAAACTTAATTCCCTGCTCTTGCAGCTATAGTCAATGTTCCTTTTTAGCACAAAGATACAATCATCAATCACTGTTTGAGATCATTTGCCTCTTCCAGTGTTCTGCCAAACTCTGGTTGCCTTGTCCATAAGGCAGCCTGGGTGGGGCAGTCCCTCTGCCTGGCTCTCATCCTTCCCTTTCCCCTGTGCCCCTGCTTGCAGCAGCATTGATGTTTACACCATTTTTGATGAGCTGAATAACTTTGATTATTGATTGAGCCAAAATAGGTTTAACACTGAATAAATTATGATTCTCTGACACTTGCCTCAGTATCTTCATGAGGACATATCCTCTCCTCTATACTCTCTTTCTTCCCAGTGCTAGGTCAGGGCTGTGTCCATTTAACTAAATTGTATGACACTGCCAATTTCTATATACTTACCTAATATTCTTATTTTTGGATACTTCATGAAAATTGCTGAAATTTATTGCATATTTATTATTTTTCATGACAAATATTTGCATAAATATGTCTTTATATTTATAAAGTATTTATATCCGTGCAAAACAGTTGACTCATCCTCAGATTTGATTTTCAAGAGTGGCAGTTAAGAATCAAGGCTTCCAGAGCCATAGCCATCATGCTTTGCTTGATGGAAAAACATCCTTGAATGAGAGAGCCTGTCCAGGAGCACCCCCTGGTGACCATGAAGCTCATCGTTCTGAATGTTTCTAAATAAGAGAAAGTGACTTTCCTGCTGATACTGCAACTCAGCCAATCAGAGTGATCTACAGTTTGTGTTGACCTGTCTTTAATGTAATGATAAAAATAAGCACAGTTCCTTCTTTTAATTTCCCCTTAACAATTTTGAGCATTCACAGAAAGATATATGCTTCTTAACCTTTATCAAATACTGATTCTTACTATCATATTGTAATTCAGGTATCATTTCATTAAAATAATTTTTATTGACCTTTAAAGGCAATGTATGAATTATGATATACTTAAATTATTAATTCTATTTACAATTATAAAATAAAATAAAACAATAATATTATTTTAAGGATTTTTCTTCAATTATGGGAACTCCAGCAAATTCCTTATTCACAAGGGTTTTGTTTTTCTTCCTTAGTCATCATATTGGTTTTCTATGATGCTGTAAAAAATTGAAATACCACAGATATATTGTCTTACAATTCTGTAGGCTAAAAGCTCAACAGAATTCTCCTGATGTAGACATCAAGATGTCATCAGGGGCTGGTGCCACGGCTCAACTATGGCACCGGCACACGGTGTTTTAGTCCTGGTCAGGGTGCCGGATTCTGTCCCAGTTGCCCCTCTTCCAGGCCAGCTCTCTGCTGTGGCCCAGGAGTGCAGTGGAGGATGGCCCAAGTGCTTGGGCCCTGCACCCGCATGGGAGACCAGGAGAAGCACCTGGCTCCTGGCTTCAGATCAGCGTGGTGTGCTGGCAGCAGTGTGCCAGCCACAGTGGCCATTGAAGGGTGAACCAACGGCAAAAGGAAGACCTTTCTCTCTCTCTCTCCCTCTCTCTCTCTCTTTCTCTCTCTCTCTCTCTCTCACTGTCCCCTCTGCCTGTCAAAAAAAAAAAAAAAAAAGATGTCATCAGGGCTGATTCTTTCCTGAGATGCTGGGGGGAGTCTATTTCCTCACTTTTTCTAGCTTCTAGCAGTACCTTATTCCTTAGCTCATGCATGGCCCCCTTGCACCTTTAAAGGCAGCATCAGTTCTTCTCTCTATAACTCCAGCCAAGAAAAGTTCTCTACTTTTATGGAATCATGTTAGCTTGGGGCCACCCAGACAATTCAGATGATTGTTCCATCTCAAGATCTTTATCCAGAATCCTAAAAAGTCCTCTTGCCGTGTCATAGAACATATTCACAGGTTTAGGGAATTAGAACACAGACACCTTTGGGAATCCATTATTTTGCCTACACAGCCAGTATACAAGTTGAGATGACAGTACCGTTCACATACATATACTTCTTAAGATGTCTATGATTCCAGTTCATACCACAAATGCCTCACAGTGATCATAGTTGATGCCTATATTTTCTCTTTTCACTTCTACAGATTGCCTTTTAGGTTCTCTATTAGTTATCACAGGTCAGGGAGAATATGTGATATTTGTCCCTCTGGGACTGGCTTATTTCACTAAGTATGATGTTTTCCAGATTCATCAATTTATTGTAAATGACTGGATTTCATTTTTTTTTACTGCTGTGTAGTATTTCATGGTGTGTATATCCCATAATTTTTTATGCAGTCTTCAATTGATGAGAATTTGGGTTGATTCCATGTATTAGCTATTATGAATTGTGCTTCAATAAACATGGGGGTGCAGATAAATCTTTCATATGCCAATTTCATTTCCCTTGGGTGAATTCCCTGGGACGAGATGGCTAGGTCATGTGTAGGTCTATATTCAGATACTGTCTTCCATAGTGTCTTTACCAGTTTACATTCCCACCAACAGTGGATTAGGGTACATTTTTGCCCACATCCTAACCAGCATTTGTTGTTTGTTGATTTCTGTATGAAAGCCATTCTAACTGGGATGAGGTGAAACCTCATTGTGGTTTTGATTTGCCTGTCCATGACAGCTAGTGACCCTGAGCATTTTTTTCATTTGTCTCTTGGCCATTTGTTTTTCTTCTTTAAACAATGTCTGTTAAAAAGTCCTTTGTTTATTTCTTCACTAGATTTTTTGTTTTGTTGTTGTTGAGTTCCTTGATCTCTTTATATATTCTGGTTATTATTCCTTTATCAGTTGGATAGTTTGCAAATAAATTCTCCCATTCTATTGGTTGCATCTTCACTTTTCTTGAGTGTTTCTTCTGTAGTACAGAATCTTGTTAATTTGATATAGTCCCATCTGTGAATTTTGGCTTTGATTGCCTGTGCCTCTGGGTTCTTTTCCAAGAAACTTTGCTTATGCCAGTGTCTTGCAGGATTTCCCCAGCGTTCTCTAGTAAGTTGATGGTACCGGGTCATAGATTTGGTGTTTAATCCATTTTGAGTGGATTTTTGTGTAAGGTGCAAGGTAGGGGTCTTGTTTCAGATTTCTGCATGCGGAAATCCAGTTTTCCCAGCACCATTTGTTGACGAGACTGTCCTTTCTCCAGAGATTGACTTTAGCTCCTTTGTCAAATAGAAGTTGTTTGTAGATGCATGGATTGATTTCTGGCCTTTCTATTCTGTTTTGTACCAGTACCATGCTTTTTTGATTATAACTGCCCTGTAGTATGTCTTGAAATCTGGTATTGTGATGTCTTTGGCTTTGTTTTGTTGTATAAGATTGCCTTAGATATTTGGGGTCTCCTGTATTTCCATATGAATTTCAACATCATTTTCTCTATATCTGGGAAACTTACCTGGTATTTTGATTGCATTGAATCTGTAAATTGCTTTTGGAAGTATGGACATTTTTATGATATTGATTCTTCTAATCATGATTATGGAATAGCTTTCCATTTTTTGTATCTTCTTTTATTCCTTTCTTAATGTTTTGTAATTCTCATTGTAGGGATCTTTGACATCCTTGGTTAAAGTTATTCCAAGTTGGGGCCGGTGCTGTGGTGCAGTAGGTTAATCCTCCACCTGTGGCACCAGCATCCCATATGGGCACCGGTTCTAGTCCTGTCTGCTCCTCTTCCAATCCAGCTCTCTGCTATAGCCTGAGAAAGCAGTAGAAGATGGCCCAAGTCCTTGGGCCCCTGCACCCATATGGGAGACCTGGAAGAAGCTCCTGGCTCTTGACTACGGATCAGTGCAGCACTGGTTGTTGAAGCCATTTGGGGAATGAACCATTAAATGGAAGACCTAAAAAAAAGTTATTCCAAGGTATTTGATTTTTTTGTAGCTAATGTGAATGTGATTGATCTTAGAAGTTCTTTCTTGGCCATGGCTTTGTCTGTGTATAAAAAGGCTTTTGATTTTTGTGAATTGATTTTATATCCTGCTACTTTATCAAACTCTTCCATGAGTTCCAATTGTCTCTTAGTGGAGTTCTTTGGATCCTCTAAATAAAGAATCATATGGTCTGCAAATAGGGATAGTTTGACTTCTTCCTTCTGAATTTGTATCCTTTTGATGTCTTTTTCTTGCATTATGGCTCTAACTAAAACTTCTAAGACTATACTGAATAGCAATGGTGGAAATGAGCATCCTTGCCTGCTTCTGGATCTCACTGGGAATGCTTCCAACTTTTCCCCATTCAATAGGATGATGGCTGGGGGTTTGTCATAAAGTGCCTTGATTGTGTTGAGGTGTATACCCAATTTGCTTAGGGTTTTCATCATGAAAGGGTGTTATATTTTATCAAATGCTTTCTCTGCATCTATTGAGATAATCATACAGATTTTGTTCTTCAGCTTGCTAATGTGATGTATCAAATTGATTGATTTGCAAATGTTGAACCATCCCTGCATCAGGGATAAATCCCACTTGTTCCATGTGAATGATCTTTCTGATGTGTTGTTGGATTCAATAGGCTCAATTTTTGTTGATTTTTGTATCTATGTTCAAGAATTGGAATTAGTTCTTCTTCAATGCCTGGTAGAATTCTGCAGTGAAGCCATCCAGTCCTGGGCTTTTCTTTTTTGGGAGGGTCTTTATTATTGATTCACTTTCCATCTCAATTATGGGTCTGTTTAGTTTTTCTGTGTCTTCATGGCTCAATTTAGGTAGGTTGTATGTGTTCAGGAATCTATCCATTTCTTCTGGCTTTCTAGCTTTGTTGGCATTCAGCTCTTGGTAGTAATTTCTGATGATTATTTTTACTTCTGTATCGTTTGTTGTTGCATTTCCTTTTTTATCTCTAATTTTATTGATTTGGGTCTTCTCTCTCCTTTTTTTGGTTAGTTGGGCCAATGGTGTGTCAATTTTGTTTATTTTTTCAAAAAACCAGCTCTTCATTTTGCTGTCCTTTTGCATTATTTTTTGGTTTCAATTTTGTTGATTTCTTATCTAATTTTAATTATTTAATTATTTAGAAATTTATATAGAAATTTATATAGAAATTTAATTATTTCTATTCTTCTACTAGTTTTTGGTTTGGTTTGCTGTTGCTTTTCTAGATCCTTGAGGTGCATAGATAGTTCATTTATTTGGTGCCTTTCCAGTTTCTTGATGTAGGCACCAATTACTATAAACATTCCTCTTAACACTGCTTTTGCTGTATTCCATAAATTTTGGTATGTTGTATTGTTGTCTTCATTTGGTTCCAGAAATTTTTTGATTTCTTTTTTTTATTTCTTCTATGACCCACTGTTCATTCAGAAACATGTCGTTCATTCTTCATGTGTTTGCATATGATGTAGAGATTCTGGAGTTGTTGATTTCCAGCTTCATTGAATTGTCATCTGAGAGGATGCACGATACAATTTTATTTTTTTTTAATTTGCTGAGACTTGATCAATCACAGACAGTGTTCCATGCACTGGTGAGAAGAATGTGTATTCTGCAACTCTAGGATGGAAAGTTCTGTAGATACATGTTAGGTCCGTCCATTTAGTCTGTAGTGTTGATTAACTGCTGTTTCCTTGCTGATTTTCTGTCTGGTTGGTCTCTCCATTGCTGAAAGTGAGGTATTGAAGTCCCCAGTTAACTGTAAATTTGCTCAAGTTAGCGAGTTCTCTGGGCTTCCACTTTACTAAGTGTAAAGTGCAGATAATTAGAGCTTCCCCATAGGCTGTCATGAGGAGGAGGAGGACGAGAAGTTTTTCTGTTCTGTTGGCATACACTCAGCTCATTTCCTCTCCTCAAAGGAAGCACTGGGTGCATTTCCTCTCCACAAGGAACACTATGGGATCTGTGCAGTACTTGTTGTAGGCAGATTCTCCAGCAATGTCCCTCATCAGGGAACCAGGGAGCCCTGAGCGAGTGGAATCTCCCACAGTGACTGCCCAAAGTCCCAGCCACACCCTGAGCCTTCTCATGCAGCCTCAGTGTTTTCAAAGCCCTGCAGTATCAGTGTTTTCACAGTTCTGGCACATAAATCTCTAATAGTCAGGAGCCCCCAGCCCCCACCAATAGTTCTTCCCACCAGACTCAGGAATCTCTGTTCGGCTGGTTGCTGGGTGTGGACGTGAGTTGGGATAGATGTTACATATGCCCAAAATGGTGCCTGCTCTCTATTGGCTTGTTACAGGATGACATTGCAGGGTGATCATGGAGAGAGAAATGTGTTGCCCCCACCTTTTTTCTTCTCTAGTTTGATAGTTACACTATGGCCCACAAGGCTCAAAGCTGGATTCCCTCTAGGCTTTTCCTGCAGCTTTATTGCCAGTGGCTTGGGCTGCTGCAGTCTGGTCTCACCTCTTTCCAAAGCTGGTGTGGATGCTCTTGGCTCCACACCCTCCATATGGGTCCTCTCTGTCCCTCTATTTTGAGTGAAGTTTCCTCTGATGTTTTCTCCCTAACTCTCTCATAATTTTTTGTGCTTTGTTTCCCTCTATTTCTCTATTTAGAATCTCTACTCAACAGGGAATAGGAAAAAGCAGATAGACTGTCATGATTCCAGGTCATATTGTTCATTTCCACATTTTTGTTTATGTTAGTTGGTGCTCTCTTTCTGTTTTCTGTCCTTCAAGTTCCATTTTTCCCTGGTCACCCTTGGACAGTATGCTATTACCTCCCATTCTCTCAGTGGCTGTGTCCCAATGACACTTCCTGTGGGTATTTATTTTTGTCACTACTTGAAGATGTAGACTGATATTCTTGAAAAATATACAGATAAGATTGGATTGAATCTTGATTCCTACCATTTGCTGACCCTGTGCCCTTCAGCAAGTTATTTATAGATGCTAACTATAGCTTCCTTCTCTGATAACATGCAGACATTTTTAGTAATTATTAAAAATATTATTGATTAATTTCCCACAAAAATAAATTTAGGTAGGCATCTAAAATACCAAAGACATAAAACATTTCAGTGATATATGTAGAAAAATTATTTTAGGGGAATAAAACACGGAAAATGTAAATGTTCTGTACAGAATGCAGTTTTGAGGTTCTGTATTGTTGCTTCACTTGGGCCACAATTGAGCTTTTTGTCAATAAGTGACATCACCATCCACAGGATCTGAACAAACCAATTGCTTATGGAAAATCTGAGTACTCCTGCTATTGAATCCTAAGAAGATTGTCACTCTTTCATCCTTACACATAAAATATTATATAATTAATAATATCTTCAAAAAACTCTTTTATACTTCTAAGCATCAAAGGACACAATCAACTGAATGAAATGGGAACCATTCACAAATCATATATTTAGTATAGGATTCATATCCAAATATATAAAGACTCTTGCAACTCCACAGCAAAGAAGCAAATACCTCAATTAATATATATGGGCAAAGGACTTAAAGAGGCATTTCTCCAAACTTGATAAGCAAATTGACAAAAGCATATGAAAAGATGGTCAAGTTCACTAATCATTAGAGAAATCCATATCAAAACCACAATGAATACCATCTCACATCTCTTAGAATGACTATTGTTTTAAGAAAATAGCAAGTGTGGGTAAGGATGTAGAAAAATTGGGAGAGTTGTCTTAGATCCCAGTGCAATAGTATTAAGAGGTGGAGCCTTTAGGAAGTGGTTATATCATGAAGTCTATATCGTCATGGATGGGATAAGCACACTTATAAAGGGGCTTGAGAGGCTTGGCCTTTCTATTTCCTCTCTCTGGTATGAAGACACAATATTCATCCTTCCTTCCATGTGAGGACTCAGGGAGACAGAACCATTTTGGAAGCAGAGAGCAGCCCTTCGAGACACTGAATTGGCTGGCAACTTGATCTCAGACTTGATTTCTCCAGAACTAAATTTCCATTAATCATAAGTTACCTATCAAATCAAGAATTGACTAGGCACCACACACACGCACACACACACATACATAAAATATTTGACAAAGCAGTCCTAATTCTAAGTATGTAGCTAAAAGAATTGAAAGCAGAATCTCCAAAAGATATTTGTCATCTTCATAACAGCGTTATTCATAATAGCAAATCGGTAAAAGTAACTCAAATGCACATTAGCAGATTAATGGATAGTAAAGTGTGCTATATACCCACAATAGAATACTATTCAGCCTTCAAAAGGAAGGAAATGCATTCATATGATGCAACATGGATTAACTGTAAGGATCTTATGCTAAATGCAATAAACCAACAAGAGAAAGATAAATACTTTATGATTTCATTTAACATGAAATATTTAAAGCAGTCAAATTTGTTAAAACAGAAAGTAGAGTGGTGGCTTCCAGGGGCCGGAGGCTGCAGGAGATGGAGTTCTTGTAAAATGGGTGTAGTCTCAGTTTTGCAAGATGAAAAATATAGGCTCAGCATTCATTTTCACAAAGATTGACTGCACAAGATTGAGTACGCTTAATGCCGCTGAACTGTTCATTTACAGTTGGTGAGGATGGCAAATTCTGTGTTATGTGCTTTTACCATGATTTACAAATATATTCTTTCTTTCCTTCTTTCTTTTTTTTTGACAGGTAGAGTGGACAGTGAGAGAGAGAGAGAGACAGAGAGAAAGGTCTTCCTTTTGCCGTTGGTTCACCCTCCAAAGGCCGCTGTGGCTGGTGCTGCGGCCAGCACACCGCGCCGATCCGAAGGCAGGAGCCAGGTGCTTCTGCTGGTCTCCCATGCGGGTGCAGGGCCCAAGCACTTGGGCCATCCTCCACTGCACTCCCTGGCCACAGCAGAGAGCTGGCCTGGAAGAGGGGCAACCGAGACAGAATCCGGTGCCCCGACCAGGACTAGAACCCGGTGTGCTGGCGCCGCAAGGCGGAGGATTAGCCTATTGAGCCGCAGCGCCGGCCACAAATATATTCTTTCCATAAATGAGAGCATTACTTTCCTTTGCGTTCTGAGACTAATTTCTACAGACATAGGCAGATGTCAAGAGACAAAAACAAACTTCAATTAGAACAATTCCCCAGGGGTTTTTGATATTGAAGAATAAGACCTGTCTCCCTGATGTTCTGGCTTAAGAAAAAATACACATTTTTGAGTACTATACATCTTTTAGATTACTCATCAGAAATACTATTCTCTTTATCACCTGTTGTTATATATTGATTGGTAGTGAATTTGTTTCCAGTCCTTGAATCTTGAAATTGATATGTAACAGAGACAATAATATACTATTTAGTACATACTATATTCTTGACCCTGGACTAATAATTTTGTAAAAATTATGGTTATTTTATGCTAATAAAGTAGGTAGCATTTATTGAAAACTTATTAAAAAAGAAAACTTATTACATGCCAGACTGTATCCTAAGTTATCTGTATTATCTAATTCAGTACTTAGCAATAGCCTGTGGAATAGAGAATTTTATTCCCATTTGACAAGTGAGAAAATTGAGACTCAGAGAGGTCTGTCCATCTACCCGTGCTTATATAAATAGAAAAGAGAAGAAGTGGAACACAAACCTAGGGAAATTATTTCCAAATCCCATGCTGTTAATGAAACCACATTTGTGAGATATGTTCTATTATCCATCAGTTTAATAGCTGGAATTACAAGAGTTTCTAGAGTTTATAAGCTCCCCTATCTCCATAATGAGCAAAAGAGCTAGAACTCAAACCCAGGCAGTTAATATTTCAGAATTTGTACTGGAATATTATGTCCGTAGTTCTCTATACATTGCCTATCTCAGAACAGTCACTCAATTAATAATTGCTATCTTGCTTATTAGGAAATCCTTTCCCACAGGGCCTGCTATTGAATGGCCTGTACTAAGATTTTGGTGAATGATTGCTGAGTAAGTAACTAACCAGAACATATTAAAAACTTATTTCTCTGTTTAATTTGCTCTTCATTTTGTAACCTGTTTTCCCCATTTTCCGATCATCAAGGCATTTTCTCTGTGTGAAAAGCTCTGACTTGTTTTCATATGACAGTAATCTAGAAAGACAGTTAAGACAGTGTAATGTTCCTATTCACAACTAATGTTTCAACATGGAAATTAAATATACATGAGACAGTGGGAAAGACTAAATAGGCAGATAAAGAATGAGTACATTTAACAAGCAGCAAGTGTGATGGGCAAGGTGCCAAGTGCTCTGTGTCCATCTTCTCACTTGAACTCATGACAGCTTATGGGGAAACTCTATCTGTATTTCACAGTTAAGAAAGTTGAAGCCCAGAGACCTCGCTAACTTGAGTAAATTTACAGTTATAAGTAATACATGCAGAACTCATATTTGAGCACAAATTTGACTCCAAGACCCATTACTTAAACACTGTGTCATTTTGTCTCCCTAAAATTTCAGAAGCAGTTCCTATTTCAGATGTTTTCAAACTAGCTGTAAGTGTAACGCTAAGTACAATGCAGATGTAATGGGCCATGGATTTTATCTTGCCTATATAGTTGCCCCACCGAATAGACAACTGGAAGCGGTGAAATCTTAACTCCTTTAGGTTAGAATGTCTTTTTTCCAGATAGTTTTGTTTTGCTACTGACTTTGTTTCTATTTCTCTCCATTTCCTCCCTAGGCAAATACATAAACAAAACCAAAAAGCTTCTATTGCTTTTTGTGTCCACTGATTGGAGAATACTTTAGAAATTATTTGTCTAGCAGGGTATACCTACATTGCTATGACCCTTTAGTACTGCTTCTGTGTTGAAGAATTTCTTGCCTACCTCCATGTGACATAAATGTGCATCACATGGTATTTTTGACAGTAGGAAAAATTTCATGGAATTTCTTTATATGACATAACTAGTCATTTTTTTAAAAAAATTTTTTGACAGGCAGAGTGGACAGTGAGAGAGAGACAGAGACAAAGGTCTTCCTTTTGCCGTTGGTTCACCCTCCAATGGCCGCCGCAGTAGCGCGCTGTGGCCTGCGCACCGCGCTGATCCGATGGCAGGAGTCAGGTGCTTCTCCTGGTCTCCCATGGGGTGCAGGGCCCAAGCACTTGGGCCATCCTCCACTGCACTCCCTGGCCACAGCAGAGAGCTGGCCTGGAAGAGGGGTAACCGGGACAGGATCGGTGCCCCGACCGGGACTAGAACCCGGTGTGCCGGCGCCGCAAGGCGGAGGATTAGCCTATTGAGCCACGGCGCCGGCCATAATTAGTCATTTTTTAAAACAAGTAACAATTCTAATATTAAGGAAGATTATGCAAATTTTCTTATATGTTCTGTAGCATGATTATTACCATATTTGTCTTCAAATAACTTGTCTATTAAAAATAAATTATAGGGATAGATATTTGATCTAGCAGTTAACATATTACTTGGGACACCTATATCCCATATCAGAATGCCTGGGTTTTTGTCCCATCTCCTCCTCTGTTTTCAGCTTCCTGCTAGTGAAACACTGAGAGGCAGCTGGTGATGGCTAAAGTACTTTGATCCTGCCATCCACATGGGAGACTCACTGGCTTTGAATTTCCAGCTCCTGGGTTTGGCTCAGTCCAGTCCTGACTATTGCAGGCATTTGAAGAATAAAACAGGGACTGGGAGCATTCTCTCTCTCTCTCTCTCTCTCTCTCTCTCTCTCTCTATCTATCTATCTCTATCTCTCAAATGAATATAATTAATTAATGGATAAAAATCATCAAGTGTGGAAATTTATAATCAAGGAAAACATTTGCAATTTGCATCACAGATGAAACTTAATATGGCTAATTAGAGGAAGCTTCTAAAAATAGAGAATAAAAATATTCCAATTCCACTAAAGCAAACAATATAAGCAGATTGTTTAAGGTGAAATAATCCTTCTTAGTGTTATGAAAAGTTGCTCAACTTTGTTCAAAATAAGAGAAATGCAAATTAAGGCCTATTACACTGACAAAACCTACTGACCTACTACATTTACAAAAATTCCCATGTTTGTCAAAATACTCTCCTAGTGAAGCTCGGGGAACTGGGCACTTTCACACATCGCTGGTACAAATGCAAAATGGTGCAAACACTTTTGGAGATTTTTGCAGTATCTAGAACATTACATGTGCCATTATTCTTTGATAAAATGATCCTATTTCCATGAGTCTATTCCAAGGACACAAAGGGAAACATATGAAAAAACTACCTATGTGACTATATACTGTCAAACCACTTTACTAACAAAAATATAGAAGAATTCTGGATAAATTTTAGTATACCCATATAACAGAGGATTATACAACTATTAAAAATGAAATAATATATATCATTGAATGCTTGTCCAGGATATATTATTAAATGGAAAAGCAAGGAGAATGATCTTGTTTATAGTGTGCTCCCATTTATTTAAGTAAATGTAATAAAATTATAGATACCTACTTACTTATATTAAAACCAACACAGTACAAAAACCTCTCATAGTGTAGTATGCACATACATGCTTGCATACACACATACATACATCAAATTGTGAGAAAAAATAGCTAAGAGAGAAGAGAAAGTAGAAAGAGGAGGAAGGAGACGTCCAGAGAAGGGAGCAAAGAAAAAGAAATTTGACTTCTTAGAATTTTGAATATCACAGTTTGGAATAATTTAAATATATTTTTAAAGATTTATCTATTTATTTTGAAAATAAGAGTTACAGAGAGAGTGGGAGCAAGAGAGTGAGAGATCTTCCATCCACTGGTTCACTCCCCAGATGGCCACAACAGCCAGAGCTGAGCCAGGCTAAAATCAGGCTGCTTCACTTGCAATCCAGCTCTCTGCTAATGGCTTGGACAAAGCGCTGGAAGATGACTCAAGTGCCTGAGCCCCTGCGACCAGTATGGGAGACCCAGATGAAGCTCCTGGCTCCTGACTTGGGCTTGGCCCAGTCCTGGTCTTTGCAGCTATCTGGGTAGTGAACCAGTGGATGCCAGATCTTTCTTTGACTCCTGCCTTTCAAATAAAAAAATAAATAAATAAATAAATCTCAAGAGACACAAAAAAAGAATGAGAGAGAGGGAGAGAAAGAGAGAGAATCAATCTTCCATCATCTAGTTCACTCCCTTGATGGCTGCAATGGCCAGAACTGTGCCAGTCTAGAGCCAAGGAGCCAGGAGCTTGTTCTGGGTCTCCCAGGTGGTTGCAGGGGCCCAAGGACTTGGGCCATCTTCCACTGCTTTCCCAGGCCACAGCAGAGAGCTGGATTGAAAATAAAGCAGCCTGGACTCGAACTGACGCCCATATGGGATGCTGGTACTGCAGGTGGTGGCTTTACCCACTACGCCACAGCACCAGCCCCGCTAATTGGGATATTAATGACAGTCTTGATGTAATTATAATCAGGCTATTGTGTATGCTTTGTGTGATATAAAAAATAAGGAACTAGCATTTCTGGCACAAGAGAATGGAAGTACATCTGTACTATCAATAAATGTAAGCACAAATTCCATAATCCCGATTTCAAATTGGAAGTTCCATTAACTCATAATATTTTCATCTTTTTTTTTTTTATTTGACAGGTAGGGTTAGACAGTGAGAGAGAGAGACAGAGAGAAAGGTCTTCCCTCCGCCGGTTCACCATGGCTGGTGCGCTGCACTGATCCAAAGCCAGGAGCCAGGTGCCCCCTCTTGGTCTCCCACATGGGTGTAGGAGCCCAAGCACTTGGGCCATCCTCCACTGCCCTCCTGGGCCACAGAAGAGAGCTGGACTAGAAGAGGGGCAACCAGGACTAGAACCTGGCGCCCATATGGGATGCCGGCGCCGAAAGGTGGAGGATCAACCTAGTGAGCCACGGCACTGGCCCCAGTGTTTTCATCTTTTGAGATACATACCCTAGTGACAGTGAGCATGGCTAAAGTCCAGATACTGTTTTCTAAATACCATTTGCTACAAAAAGGAACCCGGGATCCTTTGAGAAATGATTGATTCTAGGGCAGCAACTAAGAAAGTTCAAGTTGAATCTGAAATATCTTCTAGTACCAGATAGCAAAGACACATTCAAAAAATGATGGAGTTTGTTAAAAAGATACAGAAGCCAGGTTCTAGAGACTCCTTCTTAGGAAATCTGGGTGAATGCCAAGTATAAAAACCAAGAGTGAGGGGTCGATGTTATGGTGTACTGGGCTACACCTCTGCCTGCAGTGCTGGAAACCCATGTGGACACCAGTTCATGTCCCCACTGCTCCTCTTCATATCCACCTCTCTGCTAATGGCCTGGGAAGGCAGCCAAAGGAGACTCAAGTGTTTGGGACCCTGTACCCATGCAGGAGAATCTCCTGGCTCCTGGCTTCGGATAGGTCTAGCTCTGATCAGTGTAGCCATTTGGGGAGTGAACCAGCAGATGGAAGACGTCTCTCCCTCCCTCTGTAAGTGCCTGTCATATAAATAAATAAATCTTTTTAAAAAATCAAGAATGATAGTAGTGTGTTAGAGCCCACTGGATAAAATAAAATCCATATATTCATATTGAAATATATATATGTATACATACATATATACATACACACATACATATATAAATCAGGTGAGGGAGAAGTTCTTCCACACAATAGAGTACCAGTAAATAAAATTAGAACACATGATGGAATTAGAAAAACCATGGATTGACAACTATTTATTTTTTAAAGATTTTTTAAAGATTTATTTATTTATTTAGAGGCAGAATTACAGACAGAGAGAGGTAGAGACAGAGAGAAAGGTCTTCCATTGACTGGTTCACCCCCCAAATGGCTGCAACAGCCAGAGCTGGGCTGATCCGAAGCCAATAGCCAGGAGCTTCTTCTGGGTCTCCCATGTGGGTTCAGGGGCCTAAACACTTGTGCCATCTTCCACTGCTTTTCCAGCCAATTACCAGAGAGCTGGATGAGAAGTGGAGCACCCTTGTGGATGCTGGTGCCACAGGCGGAAGCTTAACCTATTAAGCCAGAGCTTCACACTAGACAACTATTGATACAGGCAAGGCTCAGCAAAGAAGTTAAAATTAATTGGTGGCATTTTGTTGAATTCTAGAGAATCTACATACTTTCAGTGAGACTCCCCAAAAGATAGTTACTAAGAGCAAAGTAGCCACTTTGCACTGAGGAAACATGAAAGCATAGCACATTAATCAAGTGATCAAGATTAATACCACCAAAGATGGGGAAAATCATGTTCCTTTCGATATGAAAAAAAAAATGCCTGAATTTTGTGTTACTTTTTCCGAGCATGTATGACTTTCATATAATCATGAGGAAATGTTATAAAAACAAATTGAGAGATCAGATAGTAATATTTTGCTCCTACTTTTCAAAAACACAAAAGGTATAGATATCAAAGCAGGACTGAAATTTGTTCTAACTTAATGGAGTTTTTTTTTAAATGACTATTTAATGCCACATGTAATTTAGCATTTTCTTTTGCTAGGAGCAACATTATTCGATTATTGGGGGAATTTAAACAAGGTTGGTATATTAGTATCATTGCAATGTTAATTGCTGGTTTGATCATCATATTTTGGTTTTGTAAGAAAATATCCTATGCCCTGAAGTGTTTAGTGAAAAAGGAACATCATATCTGCAAGTTACTTTCATGTGGTTCTGGGGGAAATTTATATATATTAAGAAGAAAATATATAGTATCATCATATCTTCTTTTATTCTCATATATATTCATATATATATATATATTTCTCATATATGTGTGCATATAGAGAGAAAAGTGATAAAGTGCCAGCATAGTGATAATACAAACTGCCAACCAACAGTTTTTTAAAGATTTATTTATTTATTTGAAAGTCAGAGTAACAGAGAGTGGAGGGAGAGAGAGAGAGAGAGAGAGAGATCTCCCATCTACTGATTTACTCACCAGATGGCCACAATGGCTGGGACTGGGCTAGTTGGAACACAGGAACCAGGAGTTTCATCCAGGTTTCCCATGTGGGTGGCAGGGACCCAAGTACTTGGGGCATCTTTTTTTTTTTAAAGATTTATTTCATTTATTTGAAAGACAAAGTTACAGAGAGAGAGACAGAGAGAGAGAGGTCTTCCATCCGCTTGTTCTCTCTCTAGATAGCCTCAACGGCTGGAGCTGTGCTGATCTGAAGCCAGGAGCCAGGAGCTTCTTCCAGGTCTCCCATGTGGGTGCATGGGCCCAAGGACTTAGACCATCTTCTACTGCTTTCCCAGGACATAGCAGAGAGCTGGATGAGAAGTGGAGCAGCTGGGACTAGAACCGGTGCCCATATGGGATGCCGGTGCTTCAGGCCAGGGCTTTAACCCACTGCACCAGTGCCGTCCCCTGGGGCATCTTCCATTACTTTTCACAGGCCATTAGCAGGAAGCTGGATGGAAGTGGAGCAGCTGGGATATGAACTGACCCCCATATGGGATGCTGGCATCACAGATGTCAGCTTTAACTACTACACTACAGTGGTGGCCCCCAAAATGTTTTCTTTTCTTTTTTCATTTTTAGCTTTTTTAGTTTTTGAGATAACATATTTTTAATTTACATTACTGGGCTTAATGCCCCACCAAACAAAAAGTTTAACGAGTAAAAAGTAAATCAAATAGATCCTAGTTTATCAGGAATCTGGTAAGGGCCATGAACAATAATTGAAAGAAAAGATGATCATTTCACCCATATATAGTACATTTTACTGTAATCATAGATCATTAATCTATAGTAATATAAGATTCTTAACCATTGTCACCTGACAATATTGACATTATCATGCTAGCAACTAACATTTGGAAATATGTGTGAAAGGTATACAGGAATTCATTGATTTTTTTTCTTTTTGCAACTTTTCTGTAGACCTGAATTGTGTAAAAGTAAGATATTTTTTAAACATATATATTCCTTAATTTTAACCACTATTACCAACCCAAGAGCAATTAGTACTGAGTATCCAGCTTCTAGCCTATGTATGCTATGTTAAATTAAAGGTATTTAAGGCCTCTTAGAACAATGGCTGATCGCATGTATTGGAGTAGGTATGTACAAAAAGAACCTGAAATACCCATAACCTGTCACAGCAGAAGTCAATAACACCATCAGAGACCACTGAGATTATATCAAAACATACAATTTCCAGTGTAAATAGTAATGCATTTGGAATGAGTTAAGAAAATTTGAACTTTAGTAAGAATCATTACTGCCAATCAGTGAGTTATATAAAATATTTTATATGCTTATGATCTGTTAAAAATCTTCAGAAGACATGAGGATAGCAAAGTCATGACCTTGAGAAAATTCTAAGAATACAAGGAAAGAATGTAACATTTAATCTGCCCTTTTTGTACACATTGAACTTCATGGTAATCAAGTATTTGATTATAGGAAGTTTCTCTTCACAGAAATATTCTAATAAATAAATGAATATGGAATTATATAACTAGACAATAACCATTTGGCAATTGTTACTGAATTAATGGATCTAAGCCCTAATTATCTATGTTGGCCACATCCCCAAAGAATAGTCAGTGGAACATTATGTGCCTCCAGATGAAGCTGTAACATTCTCTCTGAAGTAGCATTGGCAAAAACAAAAACGACAACAACAACAAAAAGCTTTAATCCAGATCTAACTGCTAATTACACAAATTACAAAGGGCAGCAGAACATTTCAAACCACATCACAAGGATGCAAAGGGAAAAGAACAGACTGGAAAACTTGCAAGACAAAAATCCCCACTAAACTCATGCTTTGTGAACAACAGCAACAAAAATACAAGTAAAAACATGAAACAGAGGGATAGAATACAGAGATTAAAAGAAATGTAAAAGACTATAAATTAGATGCAACATATGGAGAATTGCTTGTAGCCTGATTTTGCAAGCATAGATTATCAGGAACATCTGAAAATGAATTGGATATTTGTTGATATTAATGAATTAGTTAATTTATTATTAGGTAAAATAATTAGATTGCAAAAAATTGCTCTTTCTAGAAACATGAAACATTGAAATATTTGAAAGTGATAAATTGAATAGGTTTACTTTGACATAATTAGGGCAAAGAAAGGGAAATGTAAAAGGGATGCAAGCAAAGATGAAGTGAATTTACCCATGAGAATGAAAATGTGTGAAATATAAAGGAGTTTATTTGGTTGTTATTTCTATTTTTACATCAGTATTAAAATCTCTATTGTAAATAATGAAAATTAAATCATAAATAAAGTGGTGTAGAAGACAGGAGAGGAAGGAAGAAAGGATGATTTTTGCTAACAAGTATTTCAGGTACTTTTTGATATGCTATTAATTTTAGTTCTTGCATCAGTTAAATGAGGTTATTGTGCTTTACCTGTTTTACCAATAAGTAAATTGAGACTGCAGTGTTTCAGTGATGTGCTCAAGATCTCACTAATAGTACTTGGTAGACCTGGAATAAATACCTCCTGGCCTCTGTTTCTCCATATGTCTTACTCCAAATTATGCCATATTGTATTCTACCATATATGTTATAATAGTTACATCTTCCTGTTGAATTGATCCATTAATCTATTACATAGTGCCCTTCTTTGTCTCTTTTAACTGTTTTTGTGTTAAAGTCTATTTTGACTGATATTAGGATGGCTACACCAGCTATTTTTTGGTTTCTGTTAGTACAGAATATCTTTTTCATCCTTTCACTTTCAGTCTGCGTGCATCTTTGTTGGTGAGATGTGTTTCTTGTAGGCAGCAAATAGATGGTTTTTTTTTTTTTTTTTTTTTATCCATTCATCTAGTCTGTGTCTTTTAACTGGAGAATTGAGACCATTTACATTCAAGGTGACTATTGATAAGTAACAACTTGGCCTTGCCATTTTCCTGTAAGTGTTCCTATTTTTTACTTTAGATTTCCTTTTTCCTTTTACTGGGAGATTTTCTGCCCTTACCTTCTTTTGAATTGATGACAATGTTTCTGTGTTTCTGGGTGCAGCACATGTATAATATCTTTTGCAATTCTTGATGGATGGTGACAAATTCTTTCGATTTCTGTTTGTTATGGAAAGTCTTTGTTTCAACTTCATTCACAAATGAGAGCTTTGCAGGGTAAAGTATTCTGGGTTAACAGTTTTTTTTCTCTTAAGACTTGGAATATATCTCATCATTCTCTCCTAGCCTGCAGAGTTTCTGATGAGAAGTCTGCTATGAGTCTTATTGGTGTTCCTCTGAATGTAATCTGGCATTTCTCTTGTGCACATTTTAGAATCTTTTCTTTATGCTTTACTGTGGAGAGTTTTACTACAATGTGTCATGGTAAAGAGCTTTTCTGATCATGTTTATTGGGAGTTATGTGTGATTCCTAGACTTGGATGTCCATTTCTTTCTCCAATATTGGAGAAATTTTCTATTATTTTATTAAAAAGGCCTTCTAATCCTTTCTCTCTTTCCATGACTTCAGGAACTCCTAGAGCCTATATATTGGGTCATTTGATAGTATCTTGTAGATCTCCAACTGTATTTTTTTAGTTTTCTAATTTCTTCTTCTTGTTTTTGGTCTGACTATAAAATTTACAGAGATTTATCTTCTAGTTCAGATATTTTTTCTTCTGCCTCACCTACTTTGCTGTCAAGACTTTCAACTGCATTTTTTATATTTAATCTATTGAATTCTTCATTTCTAGTATTTCATTCTGATTTCTCTTTCATATCTCAATTTCATGGGAAAATTTTTCACTCATATCATGTATGCTTTTCTTTAGTTCATGAATTTGCTTATGATTGCTTCTAAGTAATCCAGTGATTAGTTTTCTGAATTCCGTTTCTGGCATTTCTTCAATCTCTTCATCTTTACCTTCTAATATTTATTTGTTTAGTGTTTTTTTGGGGGGGTTCATAGTGTCTTCCTTATTCTTATTTATGTTTTTTGCTTTGTTTTTCAGCATTTGTGTAGTTTTTTTAAATTGTCTGGTGGATTTTATCTTTTGGCTGTGTCTTTATAGCTTAGTGGGATGTCTATACTTTCGGTGAATACCAAGAGATATGTGCTGGGTGTGGCAGGGTGCTCTGTTCAGTATTCCAGGGTGGAGCAAGTACCCAAAGTAAGACTCTTGTTGGGCTTGATAGCTCTTTTCTGGTTATCTGGATGGAGGAGAATTGTCACCTCTGCTGGTGTGGCCTTCCATTCTCACAGCTGCAGGACAACCCTGTGGTAGTCCCCAGTGTGCTCAGCCCTCATTCGCACTGCTTAATGAACTGCACGTTTGATCTGTGGAGTCCTTCCTGTGAGCATGGTTCCCTATGTTAGGAGCTCTGTAGGTAACCCAGGAGCTCAGGGGTCTGGGGAAGCATTCTGTAGTTGTCCAGGGCCTCGTCACATTTTGTCTCCTCTTATGCAATCCCTGTTTTATCAGACTCAGCTCCCAGGATGGGTCTTTCTCTCTGGTTAGGTCTGTAGATTGTATTGGGGGCACGCAGATCTCACACCCACTGGAGCACTGCTTACTTCTTGATGGTAATGGACAGGTAGGAGATTCCCATAGGTTGGGCTGCCCCTCCCCTCCCATTGCTGGGCAATGGTGCAGTACAGCCAGGGGGAATGGATTCACCTGAATTGTGGCCCTCACTGGATGGGAGAGTGAGGTGATCCCCACTATTGTTGGACATGTGCATGGGAGGTGGGGGCTGCAGCCAGCTGCCTGCGTTAAAAAAAAAACGGTGTGACCCTTCTTTTGGCTGCCTGCATGTCTTTGCTGTAGCAGGGTTGGTGGAGGGGAGGGGAGGTACACCATCTCCTTATTTATTTATTTATTTATTTATTTTCTCTTCCCACCTCTGCTGTTCAAAGGGGGCTCACATGGAACTTCAAAAGCAGTTCGCCACATTTTCCCTGCTGCTGTTATCTGCAGCACTGTAGACCCATGGATTCCCCTCTCACCTGGTCTGCTGAGGCCAGTGTTCTCCCCCTATAATTTTATCTTAAACTCAGTAAACTCGCCAAACACATATTAATTTAATATTTGTATTTGCATTCTCTTGATTTTTATATATGGTAAAATAATCATGTGATGATGACAGTTTGGTTTCTTCCTTTCCATTAAGTAATGACTGACATGAGTTAGCAAGATTAAACACCTCATTTGAAAAGGAGAATAATGAGAGGTTCATAAAAATTACTAGCTATAAAAATTCTGAAATATTGCTGGGCCAATATCATGAGATCTTCTTACCTGAGGGCTGGGGGAGTGGGACCTGGATTCACTGGGAGTTGCCATCTGTTGTTTTTTGTAGCTCTTGGCTTTGGCCTCTAGAAGTTTCTTCTCTTTGTTAAGCTATTCGGCCAGTTTTGAAGACAATGTGGAATAGCTTCCATTGAGCAATGTTCTTAGCTTGCTTCCTTATGGTAGAAAAATGGGGACCCTGCCCTTTTGCTCTGGCTGATGATTTTGCCAATTAAGTTGTCTCAACTCATTTATAGATTCTGTTATAGATTCTGATTATTTTCCCATTCTTGTACCAAACACCATATTGAGAATTCTTTCCAAGCCATGCCTCTCTTTCTAAATTTAATTCTGGGTATGTAAGTGTTCTGAAACAAAATTTTGAATACACACCGTCTGTGTTTTCAGAGGGCTTAATAAAGAGTTTTATAACCACATCTTTGATTTCTTCTTTAGCCTGAAGGCCTTATCTTTCTGTTAGGGCCATGTATTGAATATTTGTATAAGGATTTATATTAATTTAAAGACCTTTAGTGTCTGGAAAAACTGAAAATGAGATACTCAGACTCTCAACACTTTCTCTAAGTTTTGCTTGCAAACTGGCCAGTTATTTCTGAGCTCATCTATTTCTTAAGGTAATTTTTAAATAGCTAAAAGTAAATAGGTAATGCTTACAATATTTTTCCTGGAGATCTCCTTACTTAATTTAAAAGTTTATTAGGTACACTTTCTGTCTTCCTAATTACCGTAGCTGACAGTTTTACTAAGTATTTGAATACCACATAGTCTTCCTCTCCATTTTTTTCCAGTCTCCCCATATAATTGCCTCATCATTTTACACCTTTTACCTGTCACTCTGTCCCAAAGTCAGTGGCATATATTTTAGGCTTTTAGTAAGCAACACTCTCCATGGGATCAATTTCTGCCTCAGCTATAGGTACACAACAATTTAGTTCAAAACTCAGTGACTTCACATGGCAAATATTTATTTCTCCTTCTTTGGGGTTCAGCTAGCTGATTTATGTTGGTTCCTGGCCAACTGGCTCCACAGATCCCACCTGGTCTTCCTCATGTGTCTGGAGGGTGGTGGTGTTGGCTGTCAAACGATACAGCTGGGCTTGGTCCAAGTGCTTCTTCTCCTCTTTCTGAGGCCAGTGGAGCAGCATAGACATGAGCTTCTTTTGACAGTGGCAGAAATGCATGATAGCAAATAGAAGCATGCATGGCCTGTGGAGGCCTAGGTTTGTAAGCGGTATGTGCTAACTTCTGCTGTGAGCTAAAGCAAATCGTGTGTGTAGGGAAATAAATTTTATCATGAATAGAGGAACTCTAAAGTCACATGTCAAAAAAAGCATGGGCACAGAGTGGTTGGAGAACAGGGCCACTAGCACCATCAGTCTCCCACACAGTAGCAGCATAGTTGTTAAAGTCAAAGGCATTAAGTTACCCAGGATACACGCAATGCTTAGGGCAGCTTCTTGCTTCAACTCTGTCTTTCTAGTTTGGACATAGACTTTCCTTTTGGATGGTTTCCAGTCTTTTCTCACAAGCTCCTTTCTCTGGGATTTGCATTGAGCAATGTCTTATTCCCTTGCATGAGGCTTTATTGGATATTTGCAAGACAGAATTTTCAGGATTTCTAGTCTACATTATAGGTGAAAGTAATAGTGCAAAAGTTCTTAAAATTATTTAAGACACCATATAATCTGCTTGTCCAGCCCGCATGATATCCTCAATGGGCTTTTGTAGTCCATAAAAGGATTCCTATTGTGAGTGTTATTTTCATTCAACAGTATAATAATTATCCAGTTGATTGCTTAGGGTATTTGTGGACTATGTAAAAACTCCAATAACAAAAAAATGAGGAAGTAGAAGTTCATCAGAGAAGGGAATGAAGTTTTGTAATAGGATGTAATTTTAAGGTCAAGAGTGAATGCAGGAACCACAAAGTGAACAGAGGAGACAGGAATGGACAGGAATCAGAATGAGAAAGGTGGCAATGAAACATGCATATGCACAATATGCTAAGTATACATGATCAAAAGCTGTTCAGGAACTGTGTTCTGATACCTGAGCTAGGATCTGAGTTCTGAGGCCTGAACTCACTGATTCATTTTGCTGTTTCTTTCTTCTCCAATGGAACAATCCTCCCTCTTCCTTCTGTGTCCAGCTGCCCTTAGTAAATTGCATGCTATGAAATGTGGGTGAGTAGATGCAAATCAAGAAGATTGTTTCTTTTTAAAATAATGTTCCAAAGTTAATCATCCTAAAGTAGTATAAACTGAAACTATTTAATGTCCTTGCACTCCATTTATAGTCGACATTATGGAAAGTATATGCAAACAGCTAACCATTAGTAATAAAACCTGACAGCCACAGCACCTCATCATATGGTTTGAAAAATATAGTGTAGTGATTTTCTCCATTCATATTTTCCATATTACACTTTAGCATTTTTACTAGTAATACATAGATTATTCCTTTTTTCACTTAATGTGATATAAAGTTTTTGAGGAAATGTATACTGATAAATATTATTAAAGCAAAACAAAATTTTAAAATATTCCTTCCACTTGCTGAAGTATTAGCCACCAGCAGTTCTCACTAGTTACTATGGAATAGTAAAGGTTGATGGAAAGAGCTTTTAACTATGAGCTTCCATTTGTTTCTTTAATCACTAACTAAAGTTCAGCGTGCAGGTTGTTATCAAATCTAATTTAATGATATTTTGTATGAGATTTATGTATTCCCAAAACTCATTTTTGTGAACTGGGAGGATTAAAATAATTTATTCTAAAGTTTAAGTTTTTATAAGAAACATTTGTTATAAAACTTGATCACCATCCTGCATACTTTCTTCTGATATGACTTCTAAAATTATGTAAATCAATGTTGTCTATGAATCATTCATATGGTTTTTAGTTAGGCCCAAAGATACTTCATGATTCACCACATATGCATTGTTTTCCATTCTTTATTTTTAATCTGATGAACACTTGTTTGGGTGCTTATTTCAGGAAATCAGAAATGTGCTAGTTATTGTGGAGGGAAACACAGTTTAAAACATGATCCCAGCCTTCAATGAATGCATAGTTTTATTGAGAAGATAAATCAGACCCATGTAACATAGGACTAATCTAGTGTTTTGTTGGTATCTTGCAAACAAAGCATTTGAATTTATGGGTTAGCCACTGGGTGCTGGCTTCTCAGAGAGAGTGGGTCCAGGAAAAAATGATTACTTCCTGGAAAGGTAAGCTTTTTGCTGATGGTGCACACTAAGCAAACCTGTAAACTTTGGAAACATTTTTACGTGGGAATTATTATTTTATTAAATTTAAGCATACTTGCTTAGGAACTTCAACATGTACCACCAGCTCTAAAGGACAAAAGAACATGTATTTTTATATTTCTAAAGAACAATTTAGGATTTACAAAGCTTGCTCATGAAATTTTAATTGATTTGTTTACCCATGCACAGAGTAAAATATTTTCAAAAGCATTTTGTATTCAATTTACATTTAAAAATTCCTTTTTCCATGTACTGATACTTGTAGTGTGTTATTTGTAGTGATCGGAACACTCTTTTTACTAAGATCCTCTCAGTAAAGATGCCGAAAAGATGTTACTTAACTTAATCTAATAAAAACAATTTGTTTGTGGTTCCTGCATTCACTCTTGTCCTTAAAATTACATCCTATTACAAAACTTCATTCCCTTCTCTGATGAACTTCTACTTCCTCATTTTTTTGTTATTGGAGTTTTTACATAGTCCACAAATACCCTAAGCAATCAACTGGATAATTATTATACTGTTGAATGAAAATAACACTCACAATAGGAATCCTTTTATGGACTACAAAAGCCCATTGAGGATATCATGCGGGCTGGACAAGCAGATTATATGGTGTCTTAAATAATTTTAAGAACTTTTGCACTATTACTTTCACCTATAATGTAGACTAGAAATCCTGAAAATTCTGTCTTGCAAATATCCAATAAAGCCTCATGCAAGGGAATAAGACATTGCTCAATGCAAATCCCAGAGAAAGGAGCTTGTGAGAAAAGACTGGAAACCATCCAAAAGGAAAGTCTATGTCCAAACTAGAAAGACAGAGTTGAAGCAAGAAGCTGCCCTAAGCATTGCGTGTATCCTGGGTAACTTAATGCCTTTGACTTTAACAACTATGCTGCTACTGTGTGGGAGACTGATGGTGCTAGTGGCCCTGTTCTCCAACCACTCTGTGCCCATGCTTTTTTTGACATGTGACTTTAGAGTTCCTCTCTTCATGATAAAATTTATTTCCCTACACACACGATTTGCTTTAGCTCACAGCAGAAGTTAGCACATACCGCTTACAAACCTAGGCCTCCACAGGCCATGCATGCTTCTATTTGCTATCATGCATTTCTGCCACTGTCAAAAGAAGCTCATGTCTATGCTGCTCCACTGGCCTCAGAAAGAGGAGAAGAAGCACTTGGACCAAGCCCAGCTGTATCATTTGACAGCCAACACCACCACCCCCCAGACACATGAGGAAGACCAGGTGGGATCTCTGGGAATGGAATGGGAGAGGGAGCGGGAGGTGGGAGGGTTGCGGGTGGGAGGGAAGTTATGGGAGGGGGGAAGCCATTGTAATCCATAAGCTGTACTTTGGAAACATATTTATTAAATAAAAGTTAAAAAAATAAACAATTTGTCCAAAGAATAATCTACTGCTTTAATCTATTATCTTAAAACTTCTGTAGTCAACAATTTGCAGAAATAACATTTTTATAAAGGGAAACTATTCTACTGCCATCTTTTCATCAATACTAAAATGTTTGGTTTTAACAGAGCTTTGTCCATTCAGAAAAATAAAATTTAATGAGCCTGACCTTTCATATGTAAAATACTTTCTATCTCCTCTGAACCTGTTTTTAGCTCTTTATATTGCTTTGTTCCTCAGCTATTGCTCACTAAATTCCTACTGCCAGTTGGAGTTAAACATCATAGATGTACCATTCCTCCTCTCTGTACTTTCCCACCTAAGTGGTGTCTATAATTTTATTGAATATCCCAGTAAGCAACTATTTCTGATTTTTCTGAACAACTTGTTGATCAGATCTAACTCTAAATTTTATTATTATTGTTTTGGGCCACAGTGCCTCAACCCACCAATTATAATTATCCCCATGATCAATTTCTTCACTCCAATTCTTACCTCCTTTTGAACCCATAGCAAGGCAATTCTCAGAGCCGAATTCTTCCTCATTATGTTGATGATATTAATAATGTTGAATTAATTATCCAACCTTTTTATATATGTTCTAGGAAATAAAAGTTTCTGAGACAAATCTCTGTACCATCCATTTCCTATTATGTTCCTCTGTCCATGCTGACAACCAAGCAAATATTTTTACCTATCTCCTCCATTCAACAGTTCTATTTACCTTTTTTCTCCACATATATCACATATCTAGGAATGATTTGAATGCAGTCTATATGCTTTAGTAATTGCATCTAACATTTGCACAGGGTTTCATGGTTTCTCTGTATTAACTACTAATTTGTTTGACACGAGAGGCTTTACGGTTCCCATCATCTCCATTTTGCAATTGGACTAAATGAAATCCATAGGATAAGTAACATTGCAAAATCTTACAGGTTGAAACAGATGGTGAAGTGGTATATATGTTCATAGGTGCTTTATTCTGAAAATGTCTTCACTAAAGTCTGCCTTTAAAACTAAATGTATATTTAAAATGTAAGAATACTTTTCATTATACTTTCTGTATATAAAATGAGATTAAATCTCGACAGATGGAAAAGGCTTTCCACTTACATTAATTGGGTTATATGAAGTCCAATTGTAGTGCTTTGCTTTCTGACACTAGGAACAGAAGTTCAGGAGTTCAGAATAGTTGCAATGTTATACAAACACTGTAACTAAAATTTATGTGCTGCATATTCATGTAGGCCCAATCAATATTAAGCTACTCAACTACTTTTGGGTTCTTACTACCACTTGGAGAAATGCTTATCAAATATTTCATCATTTTCACCCATTGCTTTTGATATTGTATTTGTTAGTTGCATACTACTTTGAATATATTATAATACTGTATTTGTATTTGGTGCTGTATATTAGATTTATTTTTTGAATTATAAAGGCTTAATATCAGGTATGAAGAATTTTTCAAGACATAATTCTAATATTTGTCACTAAATATAATTTAAGCAAATCTTGAGTTTCTCAGATCAAAGTCTTAAAATATATATTTGAGAGAGACAAACACACACACCCCAAAACAGAGGGAGATCAGCCAGCCACTGCTACCCTCCCTTAATATCTGCAGTAGCTGGGACTGGGTCTGGCTGAATTCAGGAGCTCAGAAATCAATCTGGGTTTCTCACAAGGGTATCAGGAATTCAAATACTTGAGCCATCACCTGCTGCCTCCCAGGGTGCATATCAGCATGAAGCTGGAAAGCAGAGCTGTGACTCCAACCCATGTGCTCTGATATGGGATGTGGGCATCGCATCCCACATGGTGTGTTAACCACTGCAGCAAATGTCTGCCCCAGATTAAGATATTCTAAAAAGACATTTATTATTACAAGTACAGATTTAGCATGGAATAGTAAAAGGATGTGGGAATGCCACAACTTGAAATTAAAACTCCCTGAAATCCCTCCACTAAAATAAAATTATGTTAAATTTTTGCCTTATTCACCTTTGTTTTCCCCAGCATAACAAATAGTACTTTGTGCATAATAAATCTTAACATATACTAGATCATGAGTATATAAATGATGAATATATGCCTAAGTGAATTTCTAAACAAAAATTAGATAATTAGATACTATTAGTAATTCTTTTTAAATTGTCCTTTTTGCACTTAAAATATCCCTAGAAATTATACATATCAGTATTCTCATGCAATATCATTTTAATATCTGTGTTATATCTAATTTTGGGAAAAATTGATTAATATATTTTGAATTATGGCATATCTGTCATCGATATTGCCTTCATTTGAACTTCCATTGTATCTCTAAAAGTCCAAAATGCCATTCCCCAACAGTGACACCAACATTTTTCACTCTGTGGGCCCCATGATACACTCTTCCTTCCATTCTTTGTCCCTTCAAATTCAACCCATAGTTTCATTCCTGGATTTCCTAACCCAGTGGCCTTCAGAAATTAACATAAGTCACATAGAACAAGTCATGTAGTAAAGTTGGAGAGAACTGAAGTTTTATGTCAATTCAGAAAGAAAGGAACATTTTGATCCAAATAAGTGGTCAAGTTCTAGACAAGATCTTTTCTGTTTTCCTACTAGCAAGAAAAAGTGGCCTAAAACAACATATTCTTTTCTTCTCTTCAGGAAACAATTGCTTTTAATTCTTCTCTTCTGAGGCCCCGTGTGATTGGAGAATGGATTGGTAGAGAAGACAATGATGCTGATCCTCTTGCAGCTGAAATGCTACAGCCTCCAATTCCAAGAAGTAAAAATGACCAATGGGAAAGTGAAGACAGTGGCTCTAGCCCTGCAGGAAGGTGAGTGAGATGTTGTCTTAGATTCTATATTATCAGTTATTAAAAAGGAAAAGGAAAAATAAATTCAATTGCATGATTTCAAGGAAAGAATTGTTTTCACCAAACCTATGTAGAAAATAGAATATACTTAGGTAAATAATGTATTACTGTCTCTTAAAACTAGAATGATACTAGACTTGCTTTGAGGTTATGGTTTTGATGATTTTCTTCATATTTTTGATATCTTTATTGTCTTGTTACTAACACCAAATAGGGAGATAATTTCAGGAATGTTAGCTATCAGTCAATATCTGCTATAATACTGAGCATGGAGTGGCTGGCTAAGATCAGAGGGGAGGATATCAATGTCATGGCACAGTAGGTTAGGCCACCAATTGTAGGGATGCTGAGATCCTACACAGAGTGCTGATTAGAGTCCTGTCTGCTCTGCTTGTAATCCAGTCTCCTGCTGATGTCCCTGGGAAGGTGGTGGATGATGGCTGAAGTTGTTGGGGCCTGCCATCCACATAGGTGACCAGGAGAGTGTTAGTCTGATCTAACTGTTATGGGTCATTTGGGGAGTACACCAGCAGACTGAAGATCTCTTTCTCTCTCTCTGTCTCTCCCTTTCTCTCTATCACAATGCCTTTCAAAGAAAAACATAATTGGAGGGAGCACATCTGATGTGCTAGAACAATGTAGTCAGTCATCATAGAGAAGAAAGTTAATGGATCTATAATAGAGAGGAGATGGAGTTAGTGTAAAATATAAAGACCAAAATAAAAATTTAAAAAATTGTAATGTGAAACTAGTTGAATATAATTACTTAAATTTTCTTTAATTTTTATTTCATTTAAGTAATACAAATTTTATGTATTTCAAATACACAGATTTAGAAACTTAGTGATATTTCCCATCATACATTCCATCCTGCCTGTTTCTACCCTTCTTCCTCCTCCCACTCCTATTCCCACTGTTCAGTTTTACAAAGATTTATTTTCAGTTTTACTTTATACTCATAAGATTAACTATACACTAACTAAAGCGCTCAACAAATAGTATAAAGAACAAAACACTGTTCCTCAACAGTAGATAAGGACTGTAACAATCATTGAATCTTAAAATGTCAACTTAATTCCTATATATTACATTTTAGGTATGCTGTTAGTTACCACAGATCAGGGAAAATATATGGTGTTTGTCTTTTTGGGACTGGCTTATTTCACTAAATACATTGTTTAAATTGTATCTATTTTGTACCAATAAACAGGCTTTCACTTTTTTTTCTTACCACTGAGTGGTATCCCATATTGTATATATACCTTAATTTCCTTATCAGTCATCAGTTTATGGACATTTGTGTCAATTCCATATCTTAGCTATTGTGTATGAGCTGCAATGAACATGGAGGTACAGATAACCCTTTCATATGATGATTTTATTTTGTTTGGGTAAATTCTCAGTTTAGGTATTACTGGGTTATGTGGTAGATCTATTTTAGATTTCTGAGGTGTCACCATACTGTCTTCCACAATGGCTGTACCTGTTTACATTCCCATTGAAAGTGGATTAGGGTACCTTTTTCTCCTTACCAGCATTTGCTGTTTGTTGATTTCCATATGAAAGCCATTCTAACTGGGTTGAAGTGAAACCTCACTGTGATTTTGATTTGCGTTTCCCTGATGGCTAGTGATCCTGAGCACTTTTTCAGGTGTCTGTTGACAATTTGAATTTTCTCTTTTAAAAAATTTATAACTGGATTCTTTGCTTTGTTGTTATTGAGTTTCTTGGGCTCTTTATAGATTCTGGATATCAATCCTTTCTTAGTTGGGTAGTTTGCAAACATATTCTGCCATTCAGTCGGTTGCCTATTCACTTCGTTGTAGATTTTTTGGTAGTGCAGAAGCCTCTAAGCCTCTTGTTATTCCATTTGTCAATTTTGGCTTCGATTGCCTGTGTATCATGGTATTTTCCAATAAGTCATTGCCTATGACAATGTGTTGCAGAGTTTTCTCAATGTTCTCTAGTAAATTGATGGTATCAGATTGTAGATTTAGGTCTCTGATCCATTTTGAATGGAGTTTTATGTAAGATGTAAGATAGGGATCTTGTTTCATATTTCTGGACACAGAGAACCAATTTTCTCAACACCATTTGTTGAAGAGACTGTACTTTTTCCATGGAAAGATTTTAGCTCCTTTGTCAAAGATTAGTTGGCTACATATGTATGGATTGATTTCTGGGTTTTCTAATTTTTTCCAATGATTAACACATTATCTTTTTTTGCCTTTAGCAGGTTTTTTCAATTATAACTGGTCTGTGGTGCATCTTGAAACTTCGTATTGTGATGCCTCCAGCTTTGTTTTTCTTGTGTAAGATTGGTTTAGTTACTTGTGGTATTTTGTGTTTCCTTATTAATTTTAACCCATTTTTTTCCTAGAACTGAGAAGAATGTCCTTGATATTTTGATTGGGATCACATTTAATCTCTAATTTGCTTTCATTAGTATGAGCACTTTGATTACATTAATTCTTCCAATCTGTGAACATGGAAGATGTTTCCTTTTTTTGTATCTTTTTCTATTTCTTTCTATAATGTTTTATAATTTTCATCACAGAGTGTGGTGGAATGGGAAGGCCATGCCAAGATGGCCACTGGCAACAAACTGTCTGGCAACAGGTTGTGATTGGGTAGTTTCGGAAACCACATGACAACAGAGCCTGACTGACAACAGGCTGTGATTGGATGGCTTTGGAAACTGCCTGGCAACAGGGTGTGATGGGTTAGTGCATAGACTGCCCCGTGACCGGATTAGCTGCCTTGGCTATTTAAGCTGCTGAAGCAACTGAAATAAATGAGTCTGTAGGCTGCTTGCCTCTGGCCCACTTTCACTTGATTCCTGGTGTCCTGTGTGGGATACACCATGCCCCTCCTCTCAGAATGAACCCACAGCAACATCATAAGTTCTGATATGTTGCATTGTCATCTTCACTCATTTCCAGAAATTTTTTTATTTCTCTTTTGATTTCTTTGACCCACTGTTCATTCAGGAGCATGTTGTTCAGTCTCCATGTGTATGCATATGTTCTAAAGATTCTTAAGTTTTTAATTTCAAGCTTCACTCCATTGTGTTCAGAAAAGATTTGTGGTATGATTTTATTTTTTTTTTAATTTGATGGGACTTGCTTTATGGCCTTGCATATGGTCTATCCTAGAGAAAGTTCTGTGTACTAATGAACAGAATGTGTATTCTGCTACTTTGAGGTGAAAGGTTCAGTGGACATCAGTTAGGTCCATTTGGTCCATAGTGTCAATTAGCTCTGTTATTTCTTTGTTAAGTTTTTGGGATATTTTGTTAATTTTTTGTTAATATTTCTTTTGTTAATTTTGATCTGTCCATTGATGAAACTGGGTTGTTGAAGTCCCCCATTACTGTCGTATTAGAATCTATGTTTTCCTTTAAATACATTATCATTTGTTCTCTGACACTGTTTTTAAGATTTCTATTTTTTCTGATTGTAAGATTTCCAAAGATTTTTCTTCTAGTTCAGATATTCTTTCTTCTAAGTTGCCAAGTCTGCTATAAGAATTTCCACTGTGTTTTTAATTTGGCCTATTGAATGCTTCATTTCCAATATCTCATTTTGATTACTCTTTAAGATCTCAATTTCCTGGGAAAAATTTTTATTCAAATCATGTTTAGTTTTCTTCAGTTTGTGAATCTGGTTCTGATTGCTTTTGAGTAATCCTATGATTAATTTTTTCTATATCTTCTCATTCTTTATTATGTGGGGGGATCATGATGTCTTCCTTAATCTCGTTTATTGAATTTCTGAATTTATTTTTAGGTGTCTATGGATTTGTTTTGTTTTGTTTTAATTTTTCTTTTGATGGCTTCTTTAAATTTTTAAAAAATTTTTAACTTTTATTTAATAAATATAAATTTCCAAAGGACCTGTTCTCTCTACAAGAATCTGTGGATCACATGTACATACTAGAGCCACTGGCTAAATGCTGCTTTCTGCTCCTCACTGCCAGGAGCACTGTTAAACAGGTGTTCCATCTCAGCCAGCTGCCATGAGGCTTCCAAAGCTGCTGCTGCCCAAATCCAAAATAATGGCTGCCCTCTCTCAGCTGGGCAGTGGGAATTGTTCTTGAATTACATCTCAGGCATTTCATCAATCTCTTCATCTTCACATTCTAATATTGAAGTGTTGTTGTGTTCCTTGTGGTGGATTGTGTTGTCTTCCTTATTATTTCTTGAATTTCTGTATTTATTTTTAGTCATTTGTGGAAATACTTGTTGGTTTTCTCCTCCAATTGTCTGCTCTTCCAGTGAATATCCAGAGGCGTGTTTTGGGGGTGGCTATGAAACTCTGTAAGCACTCCAAAATGGGGCAAGTATTTAAGCTGGCACCCAAGTTGAGTGTAGTAGATCTCTTCTTGTTAGCAGAAAGTAGGGTGTTCACCTTTGCTGGCGTAATAACTCCCTCACCTCCTCTTTTCCAATGTGATCAATGTCTAGGTGCTAGTCTACCATGGGTGCAATAGTCATCTGCACTTCAGCATGAACCACACAAACGATCTGAACAGTCCTCATGCTGAGCATGGATCCCACTGCAGATACCCACCCCAGGCAATCAGGGAGCTTTGAGCTTGTGGAGCCACATACAGTGATGGTCCAGAGACCCAGCTACATCCTGTATCCTCTTGTGCATTTATAATTCCCACAGTCTCAGCATACTAGGATCCCACAGTCATGGCATATAGAGGATCCACTCCATCCTACTAGCCTGTCCCATCCTGGGAGGGGAAGATATGTCAGAGAACCAGCAGCCTATAGGTGCTCCACCTTGGCTGTTTGAGCCCCAGAACCTGTGATACGTTGATAGGCTAGGGGCACCTCACAGTCCTACATGGGTTTCCAGCTCCCTATCAGTCCTTCCAGCAGACAAAAAGAGTCAGTGGGCAACACAGATTTTTCCCTCTGGTAAAATCTCTGCATCACATGGGTGCAGAAGAGCTGCCGGCGGTAGCTCCTGCTCATTTCACAATGGTGTCTCCTCTCCACTGGTTGCTGGGTGAGCACACTTGAGCTGCTGCTGCTGCTACTGCTGTCAAGATAGCATCTCTTCCCTGCCAGTTGCTGGGCCTGTGCACGAGAGCTGCTGTAGGTACTGCTCATGTCCAAAGTGGTACCCACTCTCTCTCAGCCAATTGCTGGGTGCCATTGACGGGAGGAGGTGGAGAGAGAGAAATGTGCCCCCTTTTTTCCCTAGGTTAGCTGGTATCCTGTCCCCCTTAGAGTTCCTGGATGGACTTGATGGCAGTATACTCTGCCAGGCTCTCCCTCTGGCTATACCACCAAGTAGCATGGGCTGCTGCAGTCTGATCTCAACTCTTGTCCAAAACTCTTGCTTCTTCTCACTCTTGGCTGCTGCGGTTATGTGTTATGTTTGTGTTTGTTGCTGTGCATCCACTCCTTCCACACTGATCATTAACGTCACTCTTCCTTCCTTAGATTTTCCACTGCAGTGTTCTCTCCGACTCCCCCTGGAATGTACTTCTTCCAATTTTTTTTTTCTTCTGTTTTCTCCTATCCTAAAGCAGTACACCCTTTCCCCTATTCCATCATCTTGGAATCCTAATTTTTGAAGCCATTATGACTTATGAACTTGAAAGTGCATATTTCTCTCTCCTGATACTCAAAATGGTAGCAGGTATCTGCCTTAAGTGTTCATGTTCTGATAGAAGTGCAGTAGTGTTGAAATGTTGAGATCATATTTATTAGAAAATCTATTTTCAGAATAATCATTTTTAATATTTGTGATACAAACGTCAGTGATTAAAGCACAAGACAAAAATACAAATTTCTACAAGAAGTTGGCCTTCAAAGCATTATTGGAGGCCTGACTTACCTAACACGGAGAAAACAGGTTTAAATCCTCATGAATTAACATATGGCAGAAACTTACGGTCTCTGTGTTACTAGATGGCCACCATACATGAGTTTTTCCTGTGCATAGCATAGGCACAGTAACTTGGCATTTCCTATTTTAAATTTATCAGCCACCAATAACTATTCTTTCTCAAGGAGAAAATTATATTTTCTACAGTGTAATAGCTTTCAGGGATCCTTTGCTTTGACTTATCAGTTGGCTAGAAGGAAAGAAATTCAGAATACTCATTTCTGTGCCTCAGGCACACAGAAAACTGACTCTATTTCCATGAGAAATAACTTTAAAATTATTTAAATTGTTGAAGTGTCATCTACAAAGAGAAGAGAACCATTTTTAAAAATCCATTTACCTTCTTTTGTGAAATGTCAGATCAATTTCACCTGTCAATGAGGGTAATTTTATTTTTAATACCAGACTTGTGAAACCCTCTAGACCTTTAGTCATTGTTATATCTTTAGTTCTTAAATGTAAAGTAGGGAAATGTCAGCTTTCATTTGGTTTTCACTTAGTCATAACAATAAGCAGAGCTATTTATTGCAAATGTTAGGGCTTCTATTTTCTCTATAGCTCCAGTGAACTTTTATTCTTTCTTGAATACCCAATAAAAGGAATCTGTTCTGCATTCCTCATTGAATCCCTGATTCAGAATATGCAGTCAATGACAATCTCGCCCAAATGCTTGTCTTGAACATTGTTTTAATTTTTATTTTTTATCTATGCTTAAAGTATGAGTTGAAATAAATAAAGTGGTGAAGATTCCCCCCACTAGATAAACACTAGAACAAAGTGTTTATCTTGAGTAAATACAGAAAATGTGACAAACTATCTGTTAGAAGCTATATTTTCCCAAATTTCTATTTTTCAAAACATGGTTTCTGAATTTAAACCAATAACACAGACAACATTAGATTTGATTTAAATGGTAAGGAAAATTTGGGGAGAAAATTTTAATAGCTCTAGGGTCTATAACTATTGTATTAGCTCTTGCCTTTTGGTAGGAACATATGTACTATAATTGTACCATGTTAAACATTAACAGACAAAATTATATACTACACTCTGAAAAGAAAATTTCACTTTCAAGCATGACTTCATCCATTACCCAACTCACCCCCTACTTCCCAGGACAGGTGCATTGTCTTGTCAGTACACACCTGTTACATGACGGAACAGGGCAGAGTGTGTCACTAGACATCTGTAAAATAAACATTTTTTAAAAAATAATGAGCATTGTTTTCCAAACTGGCTTTTTCCTATTGGTGATTGTGTAAGTTTTCTTTGAATGGCTGTGACCAAAACACTCAATATTTAGCACATAGCCAATTTTCCATTTCATGCAGAGTAATAGATTCCTAATAGGTTGGACTTCTACCATTAGGTTAGACAAAATTACATAAATGTCATATTAAAGAAACCTGGAGTCTAATGGGTAGAAACTTTTCTGGGAACATTTTTGAGGAAATTATATACCTTACCTGAATTGTTTTCCTTTAGGTGCTTCAAATACAGTTTTGTGTGAAGAGGGCCAACAACTCGGGTACACATAGCTGACATTTGAAGTGTTAAGTGCTGGGTAAAACAAAGGCAGGTGAGGACATTGTGGGGAAATTAATGGGATAGTATAGGAGATGCTAACCCAGGGTCCTAACTCTTCCACAGCCTCTGTGATGGCCTCAAGAGAGCTCTTGAAGTGCTGTGTGTATGTGTTTGCAGACATTTCCCTGCGCTTTCCTGCCGCATCATTTTTAAGATTTTTAAAATGTTAAGAATTAAGAGAGCTTATGAAGAAACATCTGAGTATAAAAGGAAAAGGTTCTCCTAAATCCATGTGTTGGGGAATGGTTGAAGGTTTTGTACAGTTGTCAGAATCTACCTGTTGGCATCAGTTGCCATGACATTTTTAGCTAGTTGATGAGAAAGCATGTATCTTCATTACAAATCTGAGTTACTAAAAGTAATCACACACTTGTAACATGAATGCAAATAAAAATCGAGTATGATAAACCTATCTAATCTTGTTTTAAGCCATTTTAATTAGACTCTGTGCAATGGATTACCTAAAACTCCTTGTTAAACTGTAAATTTTAAAATAAGCACATCACCTTGAAGACCTTAAGAAATCCGTCTGCAGCTGAAGTATCTTTTTAAAAACAATAATAACATCTACAAATATTATGGATCAGGTGAATTCATTTTATTTTTTAAGTGAAGATTGTTATTAGAGTGTAAAGAGGACATAAAATGAATAGAAAAATCTTAGAATTTAAATATACATATTAGATATATTAATTAAGGCTAAGTTTCCATTAAGAAGTTTTCCTTTTTATAAAAGCTCATAATTACTTCTGATATATGAGTACATAAGGTCTGGAAATATCCCCCCCCCACAGAAAAACAAATAATAAGCATGTAAGTGAACTAATGCATACCACAAATCTAAGTGGCATTGGGTGGTGTGAAGTAAAACAAGAAAAAAAAAAAAAAAAACAAGATACAAAGGCAGACAATGCATCAATGAGATCAGAACTCATTTACTTCTGTTTACATGACAAGTGCTAGAAGAAGCAAATGACTTTAATTTTGCCAGATTTTGACTATTGTAGACATGGTAGAAAATATGCAATGCATATGGCAAAGGTAGTCAGATTTAGAAATTTAGTGGTATTCTAACATGCACATTTTAAGAATGAATAATACTGATTAATCAAAAATTAAATTGGAAAGAAATCAAAGAAAAAAAGCCTTAAAACATCTAAAATACAAAAATTATAACTCATGTTTCACAAATTACCTTTTTAAATATAGTTAAATCATATATTTATTTCAGAAAACTGATGCACATTTGAACAGTGTCAAAATTTGCTCCATTTCATTTATTTAGAACTTCATTCATTTATTTATGAAGGAAATAGATATCTTAATTCAATTATTTTATGAAACACCGTACTTGTGATCATGGACTTCACTTCTATTAGACAGAAAACATTTTGAACTTAATCAGTATCCAGATATCCTAACCCTGTACTGCCTTAATGACTAAGCCATTTATTCTAAAGATACTAAAGAGAACACTTACTTCATTTCTCATGAAATTATCTTGGTTGATTTTTGTTGATGAATGGAAGTTATACATTTATGATTTATCATTTGTTCCTTAATTGTCCACATTTATATCTACATCCTTTTTCTATCCATTTCTATATTTCCCTAGATTTTAATATCCCTCAAGTTGAAACACATAGGAATCCACCTACAATAATTTTTATTTTATTTAGTATGTCTGGTTAAAAAGAAGACATACTGAAAGAAAGAGTTAATTTTTTAATTTTTTTTTTTTTTTGACAGGCAGAGTGGACAGTGAGAGAGAGACAGAGAGAAAGGTCTTCCTTTGCCGTTGGTTCACCCTCCAATGGCCGCCGCGGTAGCACACTGCGTCCGGCGCATCGCGCTGATCCGATGGCAGGAGCCAGGTGCTTCTCCTGGTCTCCCATGGGGTGCAGGGCCCAAGCACTTGGGCCATCCTCCACTGCACTCCCTGGCCACAGCAAAGAGCTGGCCTGGAAGAGGGGCAACCGGGACAGGATCGGTGCCCCGACCGGGACTAGAACCCGGTGTGCCGGCGCCGCAAGGTGGAGGATTAGCCTAGTGAGCCGTGGCGCCGGCCAGAAAGAGTTAATTTTTAAAACTCATGTATTTGTTGATTATGTTGTGCAGGTAATGTGAGACCAACATGAAGGAAACCCTAGTTTCAAAATACCCACTTAAGGTGAGAGTGACAACATAATAATAATATACAAATATTACAATAATAGATAAAATAATATATAACATATAGGTCACATCTGCAGTTCAGTGTATACAGTATTTGGTGTATGACAAACAATAAGTATCTACTAAGCTGATTATAAAAACATCACAATTAGGCATGTTAATACAAAGATCTCATATATGTAAAAAAAATCTAAATGTAGAAATTGAATGTAAAGCTTTTATGATCTCATTGACTCCCAGAACCTTAATGCAAAGTGTTTAAACCATTTAATTTCCATCTAAAGTGAAGAAAAGGGTCAGAGCTCTGCCTATGAGGTTGTGAGGATGAACACAACAAACTTAGGAGATAATTTGAGAGAAATCATCCAATTTTCCACCATTGAGAACACATGAGGTGAAATCAAAGTAGTAGGTGCCGATGTGTGCTCAGAAACAGAGTGTGAAACAAAACGGAGCAAGGGCAGCCTGGGATCAAGAGGAAGAGACGCGTGTGCAGAGTGGAGCTTGAGAAGGGGACCAACCTGGCGAGGCAGCCCATGAAGGCAGCGCTCAGAGGGGCACTTTGATCTGTCCTTTTCCATCTGACACTCGTTTAAAGGTTATCCTTCTAAAGCAAAGTCACATAAGCTTTTTTTTTTTTAATTTTTTTTTTTTTTATTTTTGACAGGCAGAGAGTGGACAGTGAGAGAGAGACAGAGAGAAAGGTCTTCCTTTGCCGTTGGTTCACCCTCCAATGGCCGCCGCGGTAGGTGCGCTGCGGCCGGCGCACCGCGCTGATCCGATGGCAGGAGCCAGGTGCTTCTCCTGGTCTCCCATGGGGTGCAGGGCCCAAGCACTTGGGCCATCCTCCACTGCACTCCCGGGCCACAGCAGAGAGCTGGCCTGGAAGAGGGGCAACCAGGACAGGATCGGTGCCCCGACCGGGACTAGAACCCGGTGTGCCGGCGCCGCAAGGTGGAGGATTAGCCTAGTGAGCCGCGGCGCCGGCCCACATAAGCTTTTTGAGTATAGAAACAGCAGATTGAAATGTAAACTGCCAGTTTTTTTTCATTAGGCTTCTTTTGGTTCTCTTTATCTCTGTGTGGGATGTTGTGGCATGAAAAGACACATGGAAATATCTAGAATGTCGCCCTTATTTTCTTTGAACTCTTGCTGCTGCTGCTATTACCCCTTAGAGATGGCTATGTGCTCTGTGGGCTTTACCTATCTTAACCCTTTTCATCTTCATGAATATATTATTATAATCCCCATTTCAGGAATGAGAAAGCTGTGTCCCAGAGGTGTAAAATCCCAGGATCTGATAACTACTAAGTGACCAAGCCCGGTTGTCTTACCCCAGATTCTGTGACCTAAAGTTCTTTGCTATATTACCTCTTCCAAGAGGAGTTCTAAGAATCCTGTTATCATGGAGAGTTAGGTTCAAATTTGAAGAAGAAGTGGCCAGAATGCTAAGTGTTCTTAGAAAGACCCTTCCAACATCTCCTTCCCATCTCACCAAACACTGGCCTCCCTGCCACAGATGCTTTGTCTCTTAATGTGGCCAGTTTCACTTCTAGGGTTCTTAGGCAATGGGGCTGAAGAAGAGGAACATATCACCTTTATTCTAGTGCTTACAGAGTTTACTCTTTCCCTAAAAACATCTCCAATTCAGAATGTTATGTTTTCCCACAGTGATCATTTTCCAAATCATCTTGTAGTAACAATTTTTTAAAAAATTTTTTTGACAGGCAGAGTGGACAGTGAGAGAGAGAGAGAGAGAGAGAGAGAGAGAGAGAGAAAGGTCTTCCTTTTGCCATTGGCTCACCCTCCAATGGCCCTGCGGCTGTCGTGCTGTGACCGGTGCACCATGCTGATCCGATGGCAGGAGCCAGGTGCTTCTCCTGGTCTCCCATGGGGTGCAGGGCCCAAGCACTTGGGCCATCCTCCACTGCACTCCCTGGCCACAGCAGAGAGCTGGCCTGGAAGAGGGGCAACCGGGACAGAATCTGGCACCCCGAGAGGGACTAGAACCCAGTGTGCCCACGCCGCAAGGCAGAGGATTAGCCTATTGAGCCATGGCGCTGGCCCTTGTAGTAACAATTTGCCAATCCCCAGTCATTCACCTTACCCCCTGCTCACCATCACTTTCCCCAACACCCTTCTGTCTCAGTGAAATCAATGTCAATTCTGGTGATCCTTCCTCAAATCTAACATGTTACTTCCTTTGCCTTTTTGCCACAGGTCTTGAATTCTGTCCAACTTCATCCACTCATTTGCTTTGTCACAGCTTGGGATAATCTTGTGATTATCATTATCTACAAATCTATATTGTCAAGTTCCTGCCCAATACTCTTTAACTACCATCTCTTGTCCTTCTAGTTCATTCCCTGTCTTTCCAATCTTTAACTGGATCCCAGATACCCTTAATGCTCCCAAATTACCTTTCCCCTCTTTCCTCTAATTCATTTTCTCCCTATTCAGTGTTTTCCATGGCCTATCATTGTATTGGGGTATGCCTTCAACTCTCTTGCTCCTCTTCTTTTTTTTTAATCTCCTGGTAAAACTTCACCTTTGTATAGGATAGACCAGCATAGGTTGGAGACCAACACATGACATACTGGCCAGTGTCTCTGATTCATAACTACCCAACTTCAAGGCACACTGCATCCACCCAACCATGCTATTGACAGACTAGTCCACTAACACACTCTCTTCAGTGCTGGCCTCACATCTTTCCTGCTCTCCTCAACTCTCCAATACTGCTCCACAATTCTCATTCTCAGTTGATGACTCTTCTTTCTGCCTCACAGAGAGAAAATAGCTTCAGCAAGGGAATAGAACTTCCATCAGCTCCTTCCAAGGAACACCAGTTGATCCTTGGCTCATCTGTATCCCTGTCTTCTGCCATGGGTGAGCTGCCTAGTTGGTGCCAGATCTTCATTCTTCCTCTGATGTAAATGCACCACTCCCTAGTTTTCCCTGCACTATTCTCTCTCCTAGATAATTTCCTCCAGGATATATGAATGGAGGGACTTCTCTCTAAAAAGGGAAGTCTCTCTGGTACCCAACTATTTTTGCTCCTTGCCTTTCATTCTTTTCACAACCAAGTTCTTTTCAGGAGATGTCTTGTGTTCACTGTTCAAGCTTCTCATGGGAATTGTATTCCTTTCACCTACTAAAACCACTTTTGTCAATGTCACAAGATGACCTCTGTCAGTGTCACTCAATCTTTCAAATTAAATGGCTTTCTTCCTCAAGGCTCAACTTTAAGTCTCAGCCCTATCTTACTTGACATGGCAGCAGCATTCAGGGTTCCAACTCTGGGTTGGATTAAGGTGGTGGAGTAGGGAGGGAACTTACTCCTACAGTCTAGGAGAAGATAGTTTAGAAAAAGTGGAGAGAGTGCAGACTCAGGGAAGAGTTAGGGAGAAGACCACAGAGGAAACTCCCCACATTTAGAAGGACACTGTGGACCGATGTGGAGGATGTGGATGTGCACAACCCAGGACCTCAGCAGCTGAGAGCCTTGGTACCAACTTTGGAGAGATGAGGCCAGACTGCAACAGCCCAAACCACTGGTGATAAAGCAGCAGGAAGAGCCTGAAAGGAAACTGGCTTGGAGCCTTGTGGGGGATTGTGTACCTGCCAAATTAGAGGAGAAAAAAAGAACACATTTCTCTCCACAATCACCCTGCAATGGCATCCTGTAACAATCAGATAGAGAGCAGGCACCATTTTGGGCATATGTAACAGCTGTTCCAGCTCATCTCTGTGCCCAGCAACCATCCAAGTGGAAATGCCTGAGTCTGGCAGGGAGAACAGACAGGGGATGGGTGTCTGTGACTGTGGGAGGCTTGTGTGCTGGGACAGTGAAAATACTGAGGCTGAATGGGAGGGCTCAGGGCATGGCTGGTACTTTGGGCAGTCACTGTGGTAGGCTCCACATACTCAGGGCTCCCTGATTCCCTGTTGAGGGACATTTCTGAAGAATCTGTGTTTATATCAAGAATTGTACAGATCCTTTGTGTAGTTCTTATGGCAGGGCAGATGAATATTCTACCTATTGGGGCTAGTGCCCAGGCACTGGTCTCCTTTGAGGAGAGAAGGTGAGCTGAGTCTATGCCAACAGAGCAGGACCAAAACTGTCCTCTAATTAAAGAAAAAGAGAGAGAGCGGAAAAAAAAAAAAAAGAGAGAGAGCAGATTTACCATGCCCAACCTGGGTGTCACTTTAGACGTTCCCTTCGCCCTGGAGCACTAAACAGAGCTCTCTGGCCACTACATGCCTCTAAGTATTCACTGAAAAAATGGACACTCCATTAATCCATCTTCCATAATCGAAGATAAAAACTGCCACAGGGGAAAAAAAACAAATAAGAAAACAACAAGTATCTCCATAAATGCCAAATAATAAATGCACAAGTTCAAAAGCAAGAATAAAGAAGACAACATGATGCCCTCAAAAGAACACAACATTTCAATACAAGAATGTGAAAATGAAGAAATGGAATTCAAAAAATTGATCATAGAATTACTTAGAAATAATCAGAAACAAATGCAATAACTAATGAAATCTGTACATGACATGAAAGAAAATTTCTCCCAAGAACTTGAGATCCTAAAGAGAAATCAAAATGAAATCTTAGAAATGAAGAATTTAATAGAATAAATAAAAAATGCAGTGGAGAGCCTTAATAACAGAATTAGTGAAGCAGAAGAAAGAATATCTGACCTGGAAGACAAATTTCAGGAAATTAAACAATCATACCAAAAACAAGAAGAGGAAAATAGAAAACTAAAAAACACTGTTGGGAATCTATAGGATACTATCAAATGACCCAACATATAGGACGTAGGAGTTCCTGAAGATGTGGAAAGAAAGAAAGGATTAGAAGGCCTTTTTAGTGAAATAATAACAGAAAATCTTCCTAACTTGGAGAAAGAAAGGGACATCCAAGTACAGGAAGCACATAGAACTCCTAATAGATATGACAAGAAAAGATCTTCACCATAACACTTCATAATCAAACTCTCCACAGTAAGCATAAAGAAAAATTCTAAAATGTGCATGAGAGAAATGCCAGATTACTTTCAGAGGATCTCCTGATTAGGTTTACAGTGTACTTCTCATCATAAACCGTACAGACTAGGAGAGAATCGTGATATATATTTGAAGTCTTAAGAGAAAAATCTGCCAAACCAGAATACTATACCCAGAAAACTCTCATTTATGAATGAAGGTGAAATAAAGACCCTCCCATAATAAACAAATTGAAAGAATTTGCCACCACTCATCCATCCTTGTAAAAGATGCTTAAGGATCTGCTGTACACAGAAACACAGAAACATGATCATCACTATGGAAGAAGGTGAAGGTAGAAAATCTCCCAGTAAAAATACGAAGGAAATCCAGAGTAAAAAATAGGACTATTTATGGAAAAATTGCAAGGCAAACTTGTTACTTGAATGTGAATGGCCTCAACTCTCCAGTTAAAAGACACAGACTAGCTAAATGGATTAAAAAACAAAACCCATCTATGTGCTGCCTACAAGAAACACATCTCACCAACAAAGGTGCATGCGACTGAAAGTGAAAGGATGGACAAAGATATCCCATGCTAGCCAAAACAAAAAAGAACTGGTGTAGCTATCCTGATATCAGACAAGGTAGACTTTAATACAAAAACTGTTAAAAGAGACAAAGAAGGGCAATATGTTATAATTAAGGCATCAATTCAACAGGAATATGTAACTATTATAAATGTATATGTACTCAATTATAGGGCACCTGGCTATTAAGAAGCTATAAGAGAACTAAAGGGAGATAGACTCAAATACAGTAGTAACAGGGGACTTTAATACCCCATTTTCAGCAATGGGCATATCAACCAGACAGAAGGTCGGCAAGGAAATAGCAGTTAATCAACACTAGAGACCAAATGGACATAACAGATTTCTGTGGAACATTCCATTCTAGAGCTGCAGAATACATATTCTCCTCACCAGTCCATGAAACTTTCTACAGGACTGACAACATGCTAGGCCATAAAGCAATTCTCAGCAAATTAAAAAAAAAATTGAAATAATACCATTAATCTTCTCGGACTGCAATGGAATGAAGCTGGAAATCAGCAACCCAGGAATCTCTAGAACATATGCAAACACATGGAGACTGAACAACATGCTTGTGAATGAACAGTGGGTCATAGAAGAAATCAAAATTTCTGGAAACAAATGGAGACAGTAATACAACATATCAAAACGTATGGGATACAGCAAAAACAGGAAAAGTTTGTAAGAGGAAAGCTTATAGCAATCAGTACCTACATGAAGAAATTAAAAAAGCACCAAATAAATGAGCTATCAATATATCTCAAGGATCTAGAAAAACAACAGGAAACCAAACCCAAAAGTAGTAGGAGAAAAGAGATAATTAAAATTTGAGTAGAAATAAGCAAAATTGAAACAAAAAATACAAAAGATCAGCAAAATGAAGAGCTTTCAAACAGAAATCAACACACAAAAATGCTGGAGAGGATGTGGGGGAAAAGTTACCCTAATCCACTGTTGATGGGAAGGTGAACTTGTAAAGACACTATGGAAGACAGTATGAAGATACCTCAGAATTCTGGGGGCCAGTGCTGTGGCACAGTGGGTTAACACCCTGGCCTGAAGCACCAGCATCCCATATGGGTGCTAGTTCAAGACCCAGCTGCTCCACTTCCCATCCAGCTCTCTGCTATGTCCTGGGAAAACAGTAGAAGAAGGCCCAAGTCCTTGGGCCCCTGCTCCCACATGGGAGACCTGCAAGAGGCTCCTGGCTCCTGGCTTCAGATTGACGCAGCTCTGGCCATTACAGCCAACTGAGGAGTGAACCAGCAGATGGAAGTCCTCTCTCTCTAACTCTCTCTCCATCTCTGCCTCTCCTCTGTCTGTATAACTCTGACTTTCAAATAAATAAATCTTTTTTTTTTTTTTTTTTGAAAAAAAGGAACTCTGAATATAGACCTACCATATGACCCATCCATTCCACTCCTGGGAATTTACCCAAAGGAAATGAAATAAGCATATGAAAGAATGGTCTGTACCCCCATGCTTATTGCAGCTCAGTACACAATAACTAAGACAAGGAATCAACCCATATGCCATCGACTGAAGACTAGAAAAAGAAATTATGGGATATGTACACCATAGGATACTACAGAGCACTAAAATAAAATGAAATTGGTCCTTTGCAACAAAATGGATGAATCTGGAAGGCATCATACTTAGAGAAATAAATCAGTTCCAAAGGGATAAATACCACGTGTTCTCCCTAATGTGTGATAATAATAGAGCATCTAGAACTGAAACTGACACTTTGAGATGCAATGACTTGAACAGCTCTTGTCTTGACTGTCGAGGAACAATTTTTTTTTTTTTTACTATTTTTTGAACTCTTCACTTAACATAGAGTTAATCATATGTGTATAAAATCACTTGAAAATAGATCTTAGCAAACATAAGAGTGAAAATAATGCAGAGAGGAGGAAGAGGGTTGGGAGTGTGGGTGGGAGTGCTTGCATGGTGGGAAGAATCACCATGTTCCCAAAGTTGTAATTATGAAGTTTATGAAGTTTGTAGTTGTAAAGTTGCATACATTCTTGTGGACTTACTTCTAAGGGTGCAGTTTAAAAACTTTCCATGGGAACCCCAAATTCCCTTAAGCTAGGTGGTAAAAATACCATTTTAAGTGTTAAAGTGATCCTATGGATATAATTGGTGTTAAAATGATCATATAGATAGGATTAAGTGCTAAAGTGATCATATATATAGGATTAAGTGTCTGGTAATAATAAAAGTTATAATTAAAAAGGAGTGAATGCTCCAGCATGGAAAGTAGTTCATTCAGCAGACTCATAGAATGATAATTGCTTTAAGTAGCAGTCTGACCTCAGAATCAGCCCTTAAGCCTTTCAGGTCAGGCATGGAAATCCAAGACAATGTGGCAAAAAATGTCCTACACAAAGGACCTCTGCGGATGAGACTCCAGTGGAAAGCAATGGTCATCAAAGAAGGCGGTACCTTTCTCTGAATGGAGGAGAGAACTTCCACTTTGCCATGTGGCCTTGTCTAAATACTGATGGAGTTTCTGTTGTTAAATTAGCAACAGTAGTAACTGTGCACTAATTTCCCACGTGTGACCTCTGACCTCAAAGAGTTGGATTATGAGAGTTAACAGTAAAACTTGTTCTCAAAGATTTATTTTGTTTTACTGTATTAATCGAAGGATATTCTTATGTCTCATAAGTTTTAGTTATGCCTAAGTGTCCAACTCCATTATTTGCTTTCTTAGTTGCTCCGTTAATTAGTGATAAAATATATTCTCAGGGACTTGCTTTGTTTGAATATCTTAAATGGAGGATAAAAAAGAAGATTTCAACTCTTTGTTCCCTATTGAGATATTTTCCTACCATCCTTGTCTGTATTGTAAAATCAAAAAACCTGGAAAACTGAATATTTTTACAACACATGAAAGCAAAATCTGATGTGAACACTGTGTACTCTTTCCTTATCTTATTCAGGGTTAATGCTGATTTATAATTAGTTTGGTAGCAGGATTAGCCTCAAACTCTTCTTTGGGTGCTGCACAATATAGAGTTTGTTCAAGGGAACACCACCAGCCCCATGGATACTATGAAAATAGTTGTGGACTTGGAATAGGGTTCTAAGTTTAAAATTTAAACAGAAGGGTTTTTTTTTTTTGTAAATAGTAGTATTTTTATTGATTATAGAGTAGCTTTTAAAAATATTCATATTATGTTTTACAATATTAAAAATAAGCATCTAACCAATGTGTAGTCATATAAAGTCACATTTTGAGGATAGAGTATGTATTATTTCTGCATAAATTATTCAATTTCTAATCATCATTATACATATATAATGTATACATTTATATGTATGTATGTATATATATATTTATATATATTTTAGGTACATGGTAAGTGGGCCTTGTGAGACTCTTCATCAAACATTTGTTCCAAAGAGTAATACATTAAGAATCATCATCTATCTCTAGGGGGAAAAATTGCCTTACACCTGTGACTGTCTTTATGCATGGAAAACAAAATATATTTTAAGTGCAATTTATTGTAAAATATTATACATTGTTCTTTTTTGTTACGTTTATAATATAAGATGTTATGAAGGAAAATTCAATTAAGTGATTTATTCAACAAAAACATAAAAAATATTTTCCAGGAAATGTTATATAGCTCTTTTTTAAGATTTATTTATTTATTTTGAAAGTCAGTGTTACAGAGAAAGAGACAAAGGGAAAGACAGAGAAAGAGAGAGAGAGAGAGAGAGGTCTTCCAATTGCTGAGTCATTCCCGGAGGCCAGAAGGAAACATCAGAAGCAGAGAAAGGTTAACCATTAATTCTATATTTAATTAGACCATATTTCCTGAATGAAAAGCTAACAAGGACTTTTGTAAACAAAGGAAAATAGGAAAAGGGGTTGCTAGGAGGTGTATCCTTAAGGATTCCTGCAGGAAGTTCTTCAACCAGAAAGGAAATGATGAAAGAGACAGTCAGAACATCATGGAGAAACATGGAATGAGCAGAAATATGGGTATATGAGAGTGATTAAAAAATTCATAGAAGGGGCGGTTTTTGTGCAGCAGCTGAGTCACCACTTGGGATGCCTACATTCCATATTGGAGCTGGTTCAGCTTTTCCACTTTGGATCCAGCTTCTAGCTTATAGACATCCTGGGAAACAATAGATCATGGTACAAGTACTTGGGTCCATGACAACCACATTTGGAAACTGATGGAGATTGGGCTCCTGCCTTCGACCTGGCCCAGCCCTGACTGTGGTGGCCTGTTGGAGAGTGAGCTGGTGGATGGAAGATTCTCTCTCTCTGTCTCTCTATCTCTCTTTCTCTTTCTCTCTGCCTTCATTCAAATAAAATAAAAGTAAACAATTTTTTTTTAAAATTCATGGAAAGTGGAATTAAAAGATAAACTTGTTTTGTGCAAAACATTTGAAATATAGGCAGGTTTTCTATAATACACATTTTTCTCAAACTTTTTGAATACCTATAGTATATGGTAGCCTTTCTTATAGGGTTTTATGAATGATATTCGACTACTGCAACAAACATAATGCCATCTGATACCAAATATATATACATATATATATATATATATATATATTCCCTACTTTTAAAAAATATATTAAAAAGTAGGGAATATAAGGGGTTTGAAAGAGAGATGTCCACACTTCATTGAACATGGTAAATGTTGATATTAATACAATAATCTGTTGACTAGAATACCTCATACATATTTTGCAACATAAAGTAGAGTCACTAAGAACCATAGGACAGGGCTAGCACTGCGGCTCACTTGGCTAATCCTCCGCCTGTGGCGCCAGCTCCCCAGGTTCTATTCCCTTTTGGGGCACCAGATTCTGTCCCGGTTGCTCCTCTACCAGTCCAGCTCTCATCATGTGGCCCAGGAAGGCAGTGGAGGATGGCCCAAGTGCTTGGGCCCTGCAGCCACATGGGAGACCAGGAAGAAGCATCTGGCTCCTGGCTTCGGATCAGCGCAGTGCGCCGGCCGTAGCGGCCATTTGGGGAGTGAACCAACAGAAGGAAGACCTTTCTCTCTGTCTCTCTCTCTCACTGTCTAACTCTGCCTGTCAACAAAACAAAACAAAACAAAAAACATAGGACAAGATAGATTTAAAGTGCTGTACATACTGCAAGGTAATTCAGCGAGGAAAAGAATCATCTTTTCATAAAATGTACTGAGACAACATTTCGGTATACACATGCAAAGGAAACTAAAGTAGTTTTTTTTTTTTTAAAAAAAAAAAAAACAAACCTTGGAGTAGTATATTAAAGGATTTATCCCATTCCATGTGTTTTTCTTAATATGGCTTTGTTTTACAAAGTCAGAGAACAGTAATCTAGACTTTGTACCTCTTTTAAAAAAAAAATCAGAGTATTGGTTAGAGTGACTCTAATTCCCATGTGGCAGTAATTGCAGATTAGTACCTCCTCTCTTAAAGGGGGCAGCAGTTTTTTGCTCCCCACACTGAGGTGGGAATTTGTTAGTAAGGTACTGAAAGATGATTAAGAAAGGCTGTATATTCCCGTTATCCTTGGGGAATCTTTAGTAACAGGTGCATCTGTTTGCAGAACAAAATAACTGAATGAATAGTCCATGGATTTTCTTTATTTCCCAAAACTAATTAGCATTTTAATTATGTCTTTAGTTTAAAGATGGAACCTAAAACTAAAGGATTAAAACAGCAGCAACAGCAGCATAAGAAACTTCTGGCAGCAATGCTTTCTCAAGATTCTTTTGAGTCCCTCCACAGCCCCACTCCATCTGTAACAGAAGAAGATATTGATAATGAAGATGATGCAATGGAATTGCTGGGTAATTTTAAAAATTAATAATTTCTCTTTTTCTTTTTCTCTGGCATTGTAAAAACATGTAGTGACTAACAGTTTTTTAAAAAGTTTGGGTACTTTTGTCTTAGGGGAAGAAAACTATTTAACACATACGTTATACTAGACGTCTGTGAAGTTGCATGTAAGAACTAACTTGAAATAACCTAAGCATGTGGAATATTTATTAAATTGTATTTTGTGCTTTGTGTATGCAGCACTTTACCTTCTGATGACTTAATCAAGCTTTATTCTGTGTGCAAGTGTTCAATTGTGATACGAATTCATCTGTCTGCTTTATCCTCTGATTATAATTGCCTTGATCACATCTATTGTCTATAAAATATATCCAAAGTACTTAATTCAGTCATCCCAAGATGGCCTCCTTTAATTTCAAGAATGCTTTAGAAAAATAGAATAAAATTTAAAGAGCCAAGTAGTAATAAGTAGTAATCAATATGTCTTCTGTAAATAATAGGAAAGCTTGCAAAGATGTCAAAGTCCTTTCATGCTTTCAGCCTTGATATTGTATTACTATATAGCATAGGTTATTATATTCTTAATGAAGAAACATATGCTTTTGCTTGAACAGGAATCTCTTCATTTAAACTTGTAAAATTTAATTTCTATTGGGAACATCATTTTTCCAAATAATCCAAGTGATATACAAGTAAAACCATGTGTTTTAAATTCAGTGATATCAGATATTTTATCATGTTTTTAGAAAACTTTCAAATACTTTCTAAATAGAATAAAAAAAAATTAATTGAAAGTTTCAACCAAGTTTTAATTCTAGAATATGAAATCCCAGAAAAACACAGCTGTTTTCTAAAATCATTTTTTATCTGAACCAAATCCATTGTTTTCACTGTTGATGCCAATGCATTTTTTTCATTATAACTGACATACAGCTCCATACATTGGTCTGCAAAGGTGTTATTTACTCAATGATGGTAGATTCAAATAAGTTTTCTGATGATTTAATAGCCATACTTATTCCAGAATTAATAAGATCATATCATGGCAATTATTTCTCTACAAGCTGTTGGTTATTATTTTGTTGTTGTTAACAATTAAGTCTTATTTCTCCACCTCCAAATGATTAATGCAACAGGCCAGATGTGACTGTGGTACCTTTATTCAACTTTCATTCAACAAACACTTTTTAAGCATTTACTCTGTGCTAGTCTCTGGGGTTGGTCCTGACAACATAAAAATAAAATCGTGTTGGTTTCTCTTTGTAGGAACTTTACATTTTTAGTGTTGAAGATAAGAATGTAAATACTTCACTCTATTAGTGGTTACTACCTATACTAACTGGATTAAGCACATTGTTGTATATGTGGGTAACACTTAATAGAAAAGTGGGGGACCATGATTAAGGAGTGTTTTCCACAAAAGCCGATTCCTCTGGTTAGTCTGAAGGATAAATAGTTGTCAGCTCTGCAGGTGGAGTGTGGTCCTGACCCCACGGGTGTACTCATGTAGCTTTGGACTCTTCTGCCATTGTGCTCCTCGGCTGCTTAAATTGTCTCTCAGCTCTGGCCAGTAACAGTGAGGGGCGCAAGTGCATGCAAGGGATTCTTTAAGGCGATGCAGGTGTCCATTCGGTGCTGTTACTTCTGAGAGTTCAGCTGTTCTGTTCTGAAGTCTTACAGGCTGAAGACCAGAGGGTTGGCTTCTGGAAACTCTTTAATGATTCTTGCTTTCATTAAGACATTTCACCCTGGGTCTGAGCAACTTCAGTAATGGTAGATAGCTGAAGATGTGGACTTCCTCCACTTATCTTACCAGGTGGATAATAATGCTGGTCTCTAGATTACTAGGTTTCTCCATGATAACATGGAATCGTCCAAGTTCAGTGGAATATCCAATAAAATAATGTCATATGCAATTTATTTTTGAAACTGATTCCAGAGAAACACATGAATGTATCTTTTTGAGGAAAATACGAATGCTAAAATTCTTGAAAATTTGTGTGTGAAATCAAATTTTAGGATAAAGAATCATTGTAAGATGGAATACAGACACCTGGTATTTAAAATACTTTTTCAAATATGCAATATTTTATAGTATGAGTTTGCTGTAATTTAAATGTTTTTTAAGTATTTAACTTTTTATTGTTTTCTATACCAAGATATCACTGAAAATCTTATTTACTCATGCATGGAATGCATTGTGTAAATCTTACAATGTGATAAATAAGTAAAAGATATAATTATTATCTAATATTAATATAAAAATAATTATTCCTCAATAAAATTGTTTTATTTGAAGCTGGAAAAGTATTCTGAGTCGAACGAGAAGTTAGTAAATCTATCTTTGTATTGTTTGCTATAATCTATCATTGTTACTATATACTGTTTATTCAAATTTGTTCAATTGTATCTTTGTGGATTTCTTTTCTGAATATATTGTGTATATGAAAATATTATGGTATAGCACTTGTAATTTTAAATAGATTAAATATTTTCTGAAAGATAGCCTGAAATACTAATTAATTAATAGTACAAAATTAACTTAACATGGAGTTAATACTACCAAAGAACAAAATATTCACTGATTGAATTTGAAGATTTTACATTCTTAATCAAATCTGAAATTAATACTATAATTGCATTAGATAGTGAATAAAATATCTTCCTTGTCACGTTAAACTAAATAATTCTCAATCTCAAATATAAAATATTCTTAAGAATTTTGGTAACTGTGCTGTCAATTAATGAGCACAATGAATAGAGTTCCTTATAGATAATCTTTACATGTTTTCTGAAAATTATTAAATCAGTAATTTTTCAAAAATGTTATGACACGTTTGAGTGGTAGAACATGAATTATAAAAACCCATATATATTTCATTTAATTAATTTTAACTGGTGAAGGATCCCATGAGTTTAAAAATATTTCAGCTTGTATGTATGGGTTCATTTCCATTACATTACATGCATTCATCACGTTATACATTTTAGTATGGGATATTACTTGAAAAAATGTTTGAGTGTTTTTCAGAATTGGTGATGAGGCAAGTATGTAAAAATTACATTTCGGATATGGTAAAAAAGAAAAACAAGTTGTATAGGTCCTTACCTTTACCTTCTGGCCTTTTCTTCTAATCATATAAAATTAGGAATTATATGTGAAATTATATTACTAAAATTAAAAGTTAATGCAAAGAGATTTTATTGGCTTTCAAGTGAATAATCAAGAACAAATATAATGATACTAGTACTCTTTGTCTACTATACTCACTGAGTTCCTTAATATCTTAACAAATTTTGTAAAATAAAAATTTACTAGAGGACTAACTATATTAAGGGGATGCCTTAGCAAATTCTTTTTCATTGTGACTGAACTTTATAAAATAAATGGTCACTCTCTGCTCTCATTTTTTTTTAAAGTTTTTTTACTTGGAAGACAGTTACAGAGAGAGGGAAAGAAAGAGAAAGAGAGAGGGAGAGAGAGATCTTCTATTCACTGGTTCACTCCTCAAATGGCCACATTGAGCAGGGTTGGGCCAAACTGAAGCCTGGAACCAGGAACTCCATCCTGGTCTCCCACATAGGGGCAGGTGCCCAAGTACTTGGGCTGTCTTCCGTGGCCTTCTCCAGCAAATTAGCAGCAAGCTGGATTGGAAGTGTAGCAGTCAGGATTCGAACCAGTGTCTATATGGGATGCCAGCTTTGCAGGCAGCCACTTAACGTGCCTCATCACAACCTAATGCAGCACAGTGACAGCCCCTCTGATGTATTTTGTAAGTGGGAGGCTTCTTAAAGCAGAAACTATCCTTAATTGCAAAATGAGAATATGCATTTCACTTAAAGGGAAATGAATGCTGTTAGTGTCGTAGAACTTGAAAAAGGGATAGGGGCTGTAAATGTGTTCAGAAATGACCTACACACCCAAATTTTAATAATTTAAAATATGTGAAATGATCGAAGGCACAGGGGACAATACATGCACTTTTCTTTCTTTTTTCTTTTTGAATATTGGTCATTGGATTTATCAGGACTACAGAAAATTTGCCCACTTTAAAATGAAGTTTCTTCATAAAAAAATACTTCATAAAAAGTGTTAAGACATACCAAAATTAAATTTATGGATCCTGCAGTATTGCTTATAAGGTTGCTTTAAATACCACTCAGAAATTTACTCAGTATAATGTAAAAACAACTTGATATGGATTTTGTACATAATGGAGACTGAAGCATCAAAACTGGTAGGATTTTTAGATACAGCAGTATTAAGCCCCACTGAATTTCATGCTCTAATTCCAGAAAATGTGAAATAACCTTCAAATAGCCACAACCTATGTAGTTCTCATCTTTAAAAATATGATATTCTTTAAAAAATTTCAGTAAATAAGATGAAAATTGATGACTACAATTGACCAAATAGTATAGATAATCTATACATGTATTTTCGATGGTTAATTAAATTAGGGACATAATAGAAAAACTAGGACCTCATGAAGGTTTGTGAAAAAGTCTTTCACATACTGCATGATGTTTTTTCCTATTAAGCCCTGTATTTGATTGTAGCAGCTCTGTGAAATGCCCTGCTATTATACCGTTTTCACTTATATTTCTGAATGCTAACTTCAGCTCTTTGCTTGCACAAATATCAACTGAGCTTGGGTTAAGCGTGGCCTGAGAGGACTGAATAGCTCTGTGCATCTCTGGAAAACAGTGACAGCATTTGAGAAGATCCATTCAAACACATCCATTCAGCAAATTTTATTTATTTGTTTTGTGAACAGTACTAGTTCATAAAAATATACAATCCAAAAATAACCATTACTTGCTATATTTTCTAATTGTCTTGACCTCTTTGAGACCAAGATTAAAATAATGAACACTGGCTCTTTATAGAACCCAACAAGTTGTGTGTCTTGCTTCAGAACTTAATTAGTCCTTTCATTCATTCATATCATAAGTTCATATTTTCTCAAATGTGTCTCCATCACTTACAAGTGACTAACTGCATATTCTAGTAGTTTGAACAAACATGGGCATGTTTCAAAAGTACCACTTAAGAGTCATCTGGGAAGCTTGTTTAAATGCAGATTCCAGTCTTCTCTGCCCCCAATTTTTGGCTCATTAGATTTGGTTATAGCCCTGGAATCAATATTTTTTCAAGAGAAATGACCTCTTGCCCTTCTTCAAGAGATTCTGTTGTAGGTGACCTGCAGAACATACTATGAGGGCCCTAATCTATTAGATACAGTTAATGAATTGTGTTTGTTAAGTGCTGAAGCAAAAAGAACAAAATATTAGAAGTCTAATGTTTACCACAGAAAGAGCATGGGATAGAGGTTCCCATAAGTATCTTCTGGAAACATCTGAAAATCTTGCTAGCAAACTTTGGGTGAAGTATTGTCTTATTTTCTGTATTCTTAAATGATATATTTTCAAGGAGTACTTGAAATGTGAACTGCTTAGTATAGGAAACTCACAAAAGTTATAAAATAATTCTAGCATAGACCTGAGGAAATGGTTTATTTTTATTTTACTTTAATTGTCTTATTAAAATTTTATTTAAAACTTTTACTTTATTTTGGCTGAGTGTGACTGATGGCTCCTTCACTGCCTTTTAGATTTATCTGTATTTGGAATTATTTTGTGATGCATTCCCTCCATTTCTGTTTCTTTTCAATAATAACAAAAAATGAGAACATTTACAGTTGATAACTAAAGCTTATATAGAGATTGCCCCTTAAGTAACTATAAATTTGCAAACCACCCAAATATATACAACCTTCTACATGATGTATTTAGTAAGAACTTCTGCTTTTTTTTGCCAAAAGGATTCCAGTGGTAAGCGTAGCTCCATGTAGCAGAAGAAAATCAATGCTTTGAAATGAAAATCTAAACCCTTAAATAAAATACTGACAATTACCCTTTTCCTCAATTGTATCTTAATATGAAATTCTTTTATTAAAGAGGTAGCTATTTTAATATATTTGTGAATATAGGTGTTTGTGCATATTTATCACTTTAAATGAGTTATAAATTGGCATTCACCAATAATATAGGTTAATGTGCTTTATCCTGTTTGTGTCATAGATTTTCAGTGAATCTTTTGCAAAGGGTTTGAGCTACAACATGTTGTGGTATAATGGGGTAGGCCAAAGCACTGGGCTAACAGTCTTAAGCCACAGGTCCAGTTCTTAGATTGCCTTTTCCTGTTTGGTCACCTAAGCTGTAGTAATTAATTATAACATTCTGGTTACAATACAGACCTTCCTACTCCATAGGGATGTTGTGGCGATCAAAATGGGATACTGTTTGAGAGTGCTATTATTTTTTTCTTTTTGTCATGGCTTTGGAATATTTGAAAAAAGACAATAGAATTTATATACAAAACTTTTATTCTATTAAATTTATATATTCTCTAGCTCACATATATTTTAAATAGTTATAGGCTTTTGAAAAGTATTCCTTCTTTAGTTTGGGAAAACTTCCTACAAACAATAAAAATTGATGTTTACTGCTATCCAGTAAAATCAAAGGCTTGAAGAGAAAGGAAGTAAAACTGTTAATGTACCTGTAAGTCAAAATATGTGATATATCAATATAAAGCACTGCATCTTTTACTTTTAACTGAATAGTTACCAAGGGCAAACATTTATATGATTTGCTTTAGGATGTTATGAATTATTCCATTTTCTTTAATTTTCTTCCACATAAATGCATAGTATGTAGGAGGAAAAAAGTTGTGTATAAACATGAATCTTTATTAGCATAAGTTGGACTGACTTGCAGGAGATACAGAAAAATTAGAAAATTACATTCTCTGTTTACATTCTTCTGTGCAAATAATGTTACAAAAGTGTTGAAAATTCATAAGCTTTAAGAACTTTTCTAAGAATATTGATAAATATAAAAATACTTGAACAACACAATTTTGATGGTTTAACATTAATTCATTGTATAAACAAATCTTCACCAAATTGAAAACCAGTGCTAAATATTATTAGGGTTTTGTTGCTTTTGGGATAAAATTTTCCTTTTCAAATACTAATAAATAATGATGTTGTACTTGAAGATAATTTGTTTAGTCATGGTAATGATTTTCATATAATTTGTATTTAAATGTTGTGCTGTATGTAAAAGCCATTGGAAAGTGATATGAGAGCATAACTTTATTGTATTTTTGTGGTTGAAAATGTGCAAAGAAATGTAACCAATTCAGTAATTAATATCAACAGATTAATTAAAGAGATATTAAAACTCTTTTTTCTGAATTGTTTAAAATTGATTGTATCACTCTAACAATCTCTAGATTTTCTTATAATGTCACTGATGACTTATTTAATTATCTCTGTTAGACACTGAATACATGTTAACAGAAGAGTGTCCACAAATCCTGCTAATTATTTTCATCATCTGAAAACCAATAAATTCTGTTAAGTGAATCTTTATTCAAAATCATTTTTGAAGCATTTTATAAACACATTTACAAAATGCCAAATGTTTAAGCTTGTTCTACCTGTGAATTTATTTTAGAATGAAAATATTCTGAGTTTCTCTTTCAAGTATCTTATGTTCAGTAATCTTAGAGAGAAAAATATCTTTAGCAATAATCATTTTTTTATTCTCTTAAACTTTCAAGTAGAAGAGTATTAGCAGAGTGAAAAAATATGAGTTTTATGGAGATAAATCTATGTCATTTTACTTTTGAGTTTTAAGGTTCTTTCTGTAAATGATAATTGAATGCTTTATGTTAATATATGATTAAGTTGAATCAAAACATAAATATCTTAAGATTTCATATAAATTTTGTTTGCCTTAAAATTGTTTTACAAATTGTGAGAAGAGGGTTGATTTGGCTAGTGTTTTTTTTTTTTTTCCTCTCTTAAGTCTCATCATGCATACTTTTAAATTGCTGATCCTTGTTTGTATCTCAAGAATTTAATGTAGAGTAGCATTATTACAATGAACTGAAATTTAAGTTAACCTTATAGAATTAATTTTATGGAAGATAGTATCACATGGTATTAGAAGCAATAACAACATGAGCTTTGTATCCAGATTGCTCTTGTTTCAAGCTTCGCCACTGCCCCCTGTTTTATGATGTAAGAATAGTAACTTCCTCCTCCACATATCAGATCTGTCATCAGAAAAATGGGAGTGAATTATATCATAGAGTCCTGCGAAGATTAAATAAAAGTGCTCAATTAACTGATAAATAATTAGAGCTAGATAAATGATTTGTAATCATCTATTGTTGTATTGATCCTTATCCTATATCAATCTGACACATGAAGTTTAGGGCACATGGAAAACAAAGCTATCCTATAGAAATTTTGCCTTAGGGGTTAAATATTTAATGTGTATCATGAATATCTCACCAAGACAGGAGCCACACATTTAGACTTTTTTTTCCCCACCAAGTCCTCTGTTCTTGTTACTTAAGTCTTATTTCTAATTTCTTGCTTTCTTTTAGAGATCAGAAACAACTTTGTGAAAAGATCATGTCAGAGGAAGCAAGTTCTCAGCAATGTGTTAGAAAGAAACTTGTCATGCTCTCCCATTTTAAGATAGTAGCCTGGGGGAGTATTTGGCAAAGCCTTTAAGATGCCATTTGGGTTTTAGTGCTATCAACTCCAAAGAAAGTAGCAAATGATAGCTCAAGTAGTTGTGTCTCTGCCATTGGATTCAGTTTTCTTGACTCCTGGCTTCAGCCTGGCCCAGCACAGGCCATTTTGGTCATTTGGGGAGTGAATCAGCAGATGGAAGACCTCTATTGGTTTCTGTATCTTTAATTAAAGTAAAAATAAATAAGTAAGTTTGTTTATTAATTATAGTACCCTTTTTATAAAACATCATCATGTTCAAATTTTTCTAGTATCTTGACTTAATAAATTATTTTCAGTAACATGAAATGTTAAAACTATTTTTAAGTAGCAAAACTCCAAATGTTGACCTTATTTTCTCTTTTATGTGTTTGCTTTGTTAGCAGAATACCTACCTTCCTCCATGATTTGAAGTCATAGACTCTCTGGAATCTTTCTAAGCATGGAGACTGTGCTATCTTCTTGTAAACACAAAGACACTTTATTGGTCCCATGAATCACAGTTTATAATGGGAATAGAATATGCAGAATTCGAAACTTGCACAAAGAAAAAAAAGTTTTCCAAATCTGTTATAAAATGCATTATTTTATATTATAATTCATTTTTTTATCCTCTCACAATACTGAGAATCAGAAAAAAATAGCAAGGGAGGTAAAGGGGAGACCAAATTTCTTTTCCCCAGATTACAATCTGATGTTCTTATCTTCTCATTATGGACTTTTGACATTTATGATCTGAGACTTTCTCAAATAGCATTGTTAATATTTTGATGCTATCTGAGAGCTGTGTCTGGGTGGCTGAGTTAGGGATATCTTTTATAGAAAATAGTTTAAGATAGGAAATATATCTCTGTTCATATGTGGGTTAAACACAGTGGATGAAACAAGCTCCAGGGAACTCTATTTTGATAAGGAAAATTGAGAATGTGAGAGGAGATATTCGTCAGGATAAAGCTTTAAATTGAAAGAAAGAAACCCCAAAGAATATGCACAATCACCATAACCGTATCCCTTTAAAAATAAACATTAGATCATTTGCTCAAGGAGCTATTCCTTTTTCTGCAAAAAAATAAAGGATTATTCTTTTGGAAGTGCTATATTTAAAAAAAAATACTTTGTAACAATGAGGGTAATGTCATCATAATGTACAACCCTATAAACAATATTTATTTTCTAAATTGTATTATTTTTGTGGTAACTATGGGCTTAAATAACAAATTTCAAAAAAGGAGAAAAACAAAACAAGATAAGAAAAGCAATATATATGCTTATTATTGGTCTTATTTGGCTTTAGGATCTTAACATTCTTAATTACCCCGCCACCTCTTTCTACAAATGTGCATACTATCAACATAATTTTGTTGTTTATTACCTTCCTGATAAGTAAAATTTTTAGAAATTTCAATAACCAATAATGCTTTTCTGAAAAACCATTGGCACCATGGTCATTTGGACTTTAAATATCAAAACTTCTGGGAATCCAATTGCCATTCAAATAATATTTAGTTTGGTTATTAAAGGTAGATATTCAGTGTAAACTGCAATGAAATTCAGAGGTTAAAAAATAAATAAATATTACCCTGAAATTATTGCTATTGATGTTTTAGTGATGTTCTTTCTAGATGTTTCTCTATGTAATATATACTGAATAACATTAACATTTGTGTATTTGCAATATGCAGTGAATTATGAAAAATATTTTCTGTACATCATTGAACAATCACAAAAATGCAATACTATTATCCTCCTACTGCAAGAAAAGACACAAATCCTTGACAAACAAAATTTACCCAGGTTATATAATTGGTGCTCAAAAGATAGATTCCAAATCCAAGCAATTGAACACTATATAACACATACATATTAAAAACACATGGATGTTGAGATGTACGTATCACATGAGTATATATGCAGTTTTCTTATGATGGCAAAGTTTTAGAATTTACCATCAGCCTCCAGTCATGACAGAATAACTGATGTTGGCCTTACTCCTCTGCATTAAACAACAGTGAAACTGGACAAAACCCATGCAGTCACCTTCTCAGGTACTGGGCAAAGAGCATCACAGAGCTTTGCTTCTTATGGTTAGGAAAATAAATGAAATGAGCCCTCTGTTTCATTGTACCTTTCTCCCGCTAACACTTTGCTGCCAGCTTGCATGTGGGTAGAACAGAAGTTTAAAGTGAAGAGTGGCCATGTCACAGAGGTGAGGAGGGAGAGATTGGAGTTTTGGGGCTACTGAAGTGACTGGATTTGTGGGACTGAGAGAAGCATACAGGTGTGTTCTCCTTGGATCCTAGGAGGAACACTGTATTGCTCTTGCACTGGGCAACCATTAGGCTTAATGAAACGAGCCAGTCCCCAAAAGACAAATAGTTGTTTGCTCTGATCTGTGGTAGCTAATATAGAATACAAAAGATGTTCAAGAATGAAACTGGTGGCCGGCGTCATGGCTTATTTGGATAATCCTCCGCCTGCAGCACTGGCACCGCAAGTTCTAGTCCCAGATTGGGCGATGGGTACTAGTCCCGGTTGCTCCTCTTCTAGTCCAGCTCTCTACTGTGGCCCGGGAGGTCAGTGGAGGATAGCCCAAGTACTTGGGTCCCTGCACCCACATAGGAGACCGGGAAGAAGCACCCGGCTCCTGGCTTCGGATCAGCGCAGCACCGGCCGTGGCAGCCATTAGGAGAGTGAACCAAAGGAAGGAAGACCTCTCTGTCTCTCTCTCACTGTCTATAATTCTCTCTCTGTCTCTTTCTCTCACTGTCTAACTCTGCCTGTCAAAATGTCAAAAAAAAAAAAAAAAGAATGAAACTGGTATCTTAGGATTTGATTACTGTTTATAGCCCTTGTCTATATTCGTGTGGGACAGTGGTCTATTTTTTTACTTGTTGAACTTCATGGTTAGTAGTGCATTAAGCCTGTGATTACATAGTAAATTGAATTTAAAAATCAAGAACTGTTAAAAAGCAAGAACTATTAAAGTATGACTAAAGAGAAATGACACCAGGTCACCAGGTGGAAACGAATGAAGAACACCATAATTGAGAAATATGTAAGATTCTCTCTGTTTTTTGTTAATTTTCAAAATGACAGTTGACTACCTCAAGCAAAAATACAAACAGCATAGTGTAGGGTTTATAATTCACAAAGAAGTAAAATTGTCTGATAAATACACAAAGGAGAAGAATAAATGGATTTAGAGTAAATAGACTGTAATAACTGAGGGGTGCATTTCTTTAATCCCAACAGCAATCACCAACAAAAGTTGCTTATAATATAAAGAGCTAACAGAGGACATAAACTGGAATACAAAAATATGCCTGACAGGGAGAGACTAAGATATCCGAAGACACCGAGGCAAAGAGAAAAAAGAATGGTGTAATTAAATTCAAACTTACTATTAATTACACTAAGTATAAATGGACCACACACCAATGAAAAGCTAGGGTTTATCAGCCTGTATAAGACTGTATAATGACTATAATATATAAAATTCAAAACGAAAATGAATAAAAGTCTAGGAAAGTTATTTTGTGCAAAAGTGGGAACAAAAAAGTTGATAGAGCATAATGATAAAAATGCATTAAGCAGGAAAACATGACAACCCTAAATGTATATATATTTAAAGCAGTTTCAAATACATGAAGTAAAAATGATAGAATTGGAAAAAAAGAGAAATAAGGGTTCATAATTCAATATTTTAAGTCAATAATTAATAGAAAAAGTAAAAAAAACTTGGTTTTTATATTGTAGACAATTAACACTGTCAACACTAACTGTAGATTAAAATTTATAGTATATTACACAAGAAGCAGCAGATTATGCATTTTTCACGTGCAGATGAATGTTCAATGAAATGCTTGTAAACGTATGCTAGATCAACTTTCTATACTCTGCTCAAAAAGCATTAAATTAGAAATCAGTAACAATATGACATTGAGACTGGCACTGTGGCATAGCTGGTAAAGCTGCCACCTGCTGCCACCTGCAGTGCCGGCATGCATATGGACTCTGGTTTGAGACCTGGCTGCTCCACTTCCAATCCAGCTCTCTGCTATGGCCTGGGAAAGCAGAAGATGGCCCAAGTCCAGTCCTCGGGCCCCTGCACCAGCGTGGGAGACCCAGAAGAGGCTTCTGGCTCCTGGCATCGGATCGTCACAGCTCCAGGTATTGCGGCCAATTGGAGAGTGAACCAGTGGATGGAAAACTCTCCCTCTCTCTGCCTCACCTTCTCTCTGTGTGTGGCTCTGACTTTCAAATAAATAAGTCTTAAAAAAAATAACAATATGACGTTTAGGAAAATCTTGAAATATTTTGGTAATCAAACACATCTTAAGAACTCGTGTCAAAGAAAAATCTAAAGGGACCTTATAAAATATTTCAAATTAAACAGCAATTAAAATTCAACTCATAAAATTTAAGAAGACATAACCATAATAGTGCTTAAAGAGAAATTCAGAGATTTACACAAAATTTTTAAATCATCTATATCAAATTATATATTGAAGCTAGAGGTGCAAAATGTAAATGCAAATTGAATCCAAATAAGAAGAAAGAAGAAAACAATACCTATAAGATGAATAGATGACACAAAAAGAATGAAAATATACAGAGTATTGTAATGCACAAACTGAAAAATCCCTGGTAATACTGACAAAGAAAAAGATAGGCAATTACAAATTACCAATATTAGAAATGAAGACAGGATCAGACTTGACTACTGATTGTATAGACACAAAGGATTACAAAAGACTATTGCAAATTTATTCCAACATATTGACAACTTGGATGGAACAGAAAAAATTATCTGGCAAAATATGTCATACAAGATATAAAGCAAGAAGATATAGTATATCAAAATATTCCTATGTATATGCAAGCAAAATCCTTCTCAAAATGATGACTTCAGTTTCCCATTATATCATTGGTTAATTCTATCAAATGATTAGTAAAGAAATGATGCCAAATATAACAAAATCTTTCAAGAGTTAGAGAAGAATACGTACTTCTCACATTGTTTTGAGACCAATATAGCTGAGATCAATACCCAAAAAGACATTAAATGAGAATTACAGCTATTACAGCTAAATATCCCTTATAAATATAGATAAAATATATCCTTACCAAAATATTATTTAATTAAATCTTCACTTCCAGAAAATCTCAAATGCTTGCTTCAAAAAAAGAAATTGACAAATTAATTCTAAAGTTTATATGGAAATAATGAGCATGAATACCCAAATCATCTGAAAAAGGAAAAACAGTATGGTGGAATTACAGTATCTTATAAGAATTACCCTAAGGCTACAATAATTAAGACAATGTGGAATTCAGTAAGGATAGACAAACAGATTAGTAGAAACGGATTACCGACCAGAAATATAGTCACATGTGTGGTCAATTAGTTTTCAGTAACGATATCAAGGCAATTTGGTATTCAAAGAAAAATATTTCAACCACTTCAATCACTAGTGCTTGAAAAGTTGGGTAAGTGTAAAGAAAAACTTGGACATTCTGCTTCATAAGAACTCTTCTGAGATTAATTAGAGGCCCAAACAGAAAAGCAAGGAACACATACATTCTCATAGAAAATGAGGAATATAGTCACAATCTTGTAGCAGGTAAACTTTCCTTAGAGATAACAAAAATCACGAAGGAAAAAACATTTGGTAGAGTAGAGCTCATTAAAATTAATAATTTCTCTTCAAAACCTGAACTGAGGGGTGGGTATTGTGGCATAGCACGTTAAACCACTGCTTGGGAAAGCAGCAGTGCCAGTTCCAGCCCTGGCTACACTGACTCTGATCCAGCTCCCTGCTACTGTGCCAGAGAAGCAACAGGTGAGGACTCAAGTGCTTGCCTCTCTGCCAGCTGCATGAGAGTCAGGATGTAGTTCCTGACTCTTGGTTTCAGCCTAGCCCAGCCCCTGGCTGTTGCAGCCACTTGAGGAGTGGACTAGAGAATGGAAGATTCTCTCTCTCTCTCTTTCTCTCTCTCTCTCTCTCTCCACCCACCATTTCTGTCATTTTGCCTTCCAATTAAATAAGTAAATCTTTTAAAATATGAAAAAGAAAATATAAAGAATACTAGGAGAAAAATATGCAACATATCTTTTTAAACAATATTTTGATATAACATTATTTTAACATTATTTTAAATCACAGTGTAGTTAAAGGCTTAATGACTGTACTAAATAAAGAGTTCAACAAATAAAAAGTAAAATAGTTCATAGTCCAGCAGGATAATAGGCAAAGGATTTAAGCAACAATCAACTGAAAATATGTTCAACTTCACTCATATAAAGTAGTATGAGTATATCTCTACAAAACATGTATTGAATGGCCATAAATAAACCTTCTAAAAGGACATATAGCATAATAAAAATAGTAAAAATACTTCAATAGGCACTTCGTAAAACAGGGACAAATGGAAAGTGAGCAAATGAAGATTGTTCCACATTATTATCCCTAAGAGAAATACAAGTCAAAACAACATTGAGATTTCACTTCATACCAACTAGAGTGGTTAAAATGAAAGCCTCGAAGTAAGTTTTATCAATTATGTGGAGTGCCCAGACTGCTCAAATTATGTCAATAAGAATGTAAAATTTTATAGTCACTTTGGAGAAATTGTCTGACAGTTTCTCATAAACTTCACTAAGTACTCATCCTATATGACCTAGAATTTCCTAGATGCTTTCCCAAGGAAAATCAAACATGTTTCCATAAAAGTATTTGTATAAGAAAGTAGTTTTATTAAAAATAACTCAAATAGAAAAAAAGCCAAGTCAATAATCAGGAGAGCATATAACCATATTGTGAAATATTCAGAGAGCAGTATTCAACAATAAAAATGAATTAGTTAAAACACTCATGTAACATCATAGGTCAATCTCATTGCTGTCAATTGAATTATGTCCCCAAAATTCCATATGTTGAAATTCTAGTTAAATTGTATTTGTAGACATTTTACCTTTTAGGAGCTAAAGTTAAATGAGACTTTAAGGGTAAAATCCTACTCCATTAGGATTGGTGGCCTTTGTAAGAAAAGGGAAAAAGAGAAATTGATTCATGTCCCCACACATATGTGGGGGGAAGAGCATGCGAGGACAAATTGATAAGGTGGTTGGCTATCTACAACTTAAGGTGAGAATCCTCACCAGAAGGTGACTGTTGCCACCTTGATACTGGACTTTCGAGCCTCCAGGATTGTGAGAAAACAAGTTTTCTTATCTAAGCCACACAGTTTATGGTTCTTCAGTATAGCACTCTGTGTTAACTAACACACTCATGAACATGTGGAACAACAAAATGAGATCCACATGATTACATACTACTTTAATTTAATCATAAAAAGTCACGAACACACAAAACTAATGGATAGTCATAGAAGTCAGAACAGGTGATATAAGGAAACTTTCTAGTGTGGTGTAAATATTTTAAATTATGATGCATATGTTTATCAAGTCTCTTAACATTGCACATTTAATGTCTATGCATCTCATTGCACATTTAACTTCTATAAATCAAATAGTAATTTCCATATATAATAAGTCATGAATCCATAAAGTTATATAAAAATAATACATTAGGGATCAAATTGAAACTTGACATTTGTTGTTTCTGAAATCAAATGATAATGTTGAAATCTCCAGTTACCAAAGTTGATTTATCTACTTCTCATAGTTCTGTCTGTTTTTGCATCATTTATTTTGATGCTCTATCATTAGGCACATAAATATTAAGGATCATTATATTCCTTGGCCACATAACATTTGTCATTATGGAATATCCCTCTGTCTCTGGTACCTTTGTTGCTTTTAGGTTTGCTCTATCAGAAAGTATTATAGCTACTCACCTTCTGTATGTTTACTGTTGTTAGCATGGTGTATAGTTTTCCATCCACTTATTTTCAATCTGTGTGTATATTAAAGAGCATGTCTTTAGAGATAACATGGTTGGGTCATTGATTTGACAGCTCAGTATTTTAATAGGTATATTTAAGTTATTGATGTTTTCAATAATTATTGATGTAGTGGAATTAATATTTACATTTGTTCCCATTTCCTACTTTATCTTTGTCATTTGTTCCTATTGTTGTCTTCCACTCTTTTTCTTCTTAAAGGTAATTATCATTAAACTTGCTCTCCATTCTTAGTACATCAGTTATACTTCTTTTTACTCATTTCATTGGTTGCCATTGAGTTTGGAATGTACATCTATAACTGTTTCAAATCACTTCCAAATTGCACTGCTTCATAGGTAGAATAAATTCATTGTAATATCAAAATAATCAGAATTTCTCCCTCCCATCCCTTGAATGTAGGAAAATTTTAATTTTACTTCATTCATTTTCTAATGCTTTTACTTTCTTCATGCAGATCCCAGTTTCTGACCTACTCATTTCCCATCTCTCTGAAGAACTTCTCTTAATGTTTTTTGAGGCAGCAAATTTCCTTAATTTTTATTTTGTGAGAAATTCTATTTTTCTTTCCATTTTAAAGAATAATTTAAATGGCATAGTATTCTATGTTGTTTTTGTTTTGTTTTGTTTTGTTGTATTACTCCCAGTGTTTTGGATTTTTTCCTCCTGACATGTTTCTGAGAAGTTGGATATGTATCCTATTTTTTGCTTCCTATGAGTAAGGATTTTTTTTCTGACTTCTTTCAACATTTATTATTTTTATCTCATCTTCTTCAATGTGAATATAATATGCATAGCTATAATTTTATTGACATTTAGTCTGCCTGGTGCTGTGAGTTTTCTGGATCTGTAGCTTACTATCTTACATTAACTTGGGGATAATTCTCAGTCATTCTTGCTTCAAATACCGCTTCTGCTCTTTTCTCTCCTTCTGATGTTTCCATTATGTATATGTTATGTTCCATTTGTGATTGTCCTGAAGCTCTAGTATATTTTAATTTGTTTTTGTTTTAATTGATTTTTTCTTTGCTTTTCTGTTTTATATGTTTTTATTGATATGACCTGAGGCTCAGCAATTCCTTTCTCAGTCAGGCTAATGAGTCCATCAAAGGCATTCTTCATTACACTTATAGTGTTTTGATCTCTAGCGTTTCTTTTTAATTCTTAGAATCCATCTGTATGCTTACACTGCCCATCTGTACTTACATGATGCCTCCTTTATCCATTAGAGTGCTTAGTATATTACTTACAATTTTTTTAAAAAAATCCTGGTCTGATAATTCTAACATTCCTGCCTTATCAGAATCTGGTTATGATTCTTGCACTATTTCTTTTCAAGCTGTTTTTGTTGTGTGTGTGTGTGTTTTAGTATATGTTGTAATTTTTCCTTAATACCCAAGCATGTACTGGGTAAATGAAACTATTGCAAATAGGCTTTTAGCAATGGGGTAGTTAGGTGGTGAGTAGTGGAGTTGTGTTCTATTACTTTATGATTGGACCTCTGTGTTTTAGTGAGCCTGTGCTTCCTGGGCTTTGAACTTCACAAATGCTCTCCAGCTACTACCACCCCAACCCTTGCCACACACACATCCTAGCTAGGAAAGGAAAGATAAAGAAACTCATGTTTTCTTCCAGAGGTTTCAGTTTCAACTCATGGATTTAAGTCTATGATACATTTTCAGTTCATTGTTGTGTATGGTGTGAAATGTGGGTTAACATTGATTCTTTTGTGTGGAGATATCCTGTAGTCCCAACACAATTTATCAAAACAGCAGTTTTTCCCCATTGACTTTGCTTGAGGTGCTTGTTGAAAATCAATTGACTGAGGTCGGCGCCACAGCTCATTAGGCTAATCTTCTGCCTGTGGCACCGGTACTCCAGATTCTAGTCCCAGTTGGGGCCCAGCTCTAGTCCCGGTTGCTCCTCTTTCAGTCCAGCTCTCTACTGTGGCCCGGGAAGGCAGTGGAGGATGGCCCAAGTGCTTGGGCCCTGCACCCGCCTGGGATACCAGGAGGAAGCACCTGGCTCCTGGCTTTGGATCGGTGCAGCACGCCGGCCATAGTGGGCATTTGGAGGGTGAACCAACAGAAGGAAGACCTTTCTCTCTGTCTCTCTCACTGTGTAACTCTGGCTGTCAGAAAAAGAAAGAAAGAAAGAAAGAAAGAAAGAAAGAAAGAAAGAAAGAAAGAAAGAAAGAAAGAAAGAAAGAAAGAAAAGAGGGAGGTAGAGAGGGAGGGAGGGAGGGAAGGAAGGAAGGAAGGAAGGAAGGAAGGAAGGAAGGAAGGAAGAAAATCAATTGACTGAGGTTGGTGTTATGGCACAGTGTGTTAAGCCACTGATGGTGGTGCCAGTCTCACATACCAGAGTGCTGGGTCAAGTTCTAGCTGCTCTGCTTCTGGTCCAGCTCCCTCTAATGTGTCTCTGGAAGGCAGGAGAAGATTGTACAAGTACTTGAGCCCCTGCCAACTGTGTAGAAAACCAGATGGATTTCCTGACTCCTGGCTTTTGTGCAGCCCATTTGGAAAGTGAATTAACAGATGGAAGATCTCTTCTCTCTCTCTCTCTCTCTTTCCAACTAAATATATGTCTTAAAGAAAATAAATAAAAGGGAACATTTGAAAAAGAAAAATTAATTTACCATAAATTATGGTTTTATTTCTGGACCTTTGCTTTATTCTATTTATCTATATGTCTGTATTTATGGCAATGATTTCTCTAGCTTTGCGGTAAGTTTTGAAGTTGGGAAGAGTGAGTCCTACAACTATGTTAACTTTTAAAAGTATTTTTCTTATATTTATAGATGAATGGTAGGGCCAGCTTGTTGGTTTTTCAAGAAGTTGTCTCAGCGACCAGCATTTTGGCATAGCAAGTTAAGCCTCCACACCTGACACTGGCATCCTGTGTGGGTGCCCATTTGAGATCTGTCTGCTCTTCTTCTGATCCAGCTCCCTGCTAATGCACCTTTTATGGCAGCGAAAGGTGGCCAACGTGCTTGGGCCCCTGTACCCATATGGGAGACCTGAAAGAAGTTCCAGGTTCCTGGCTTCGGCTTAGCCCAGCCCCTGCTGTTGCAGCCATTTGGGGAGTGAATCAATCGGTAGATGGAAGATCTCTCTGTTTCTGTACTTCCTCCTCCTCCTCTCTTTAACTCTACCTTTCAGACAAATAAAAATAATAAATCTTTTTTTTAAAGTCATTAGAATTGATAGGGATTTTGTTGAAGCTGTAAATCATTTTGAGAAGTATTACCTACGTTAAGTATTTGGATCAATGAATATAAATAACTTTCTAATTGCTTAGATCTTTATTTTTTTTTTATTTTTTATTTTTTTTTTTGACAGGCAGAGTGGATAGTGAGAGAGAGACAGAGAGAAAGGTCTTCCTTTTGCCGTTGGTTCACCCTCCAATGGCCGCCGCGGTAGCACGCTGCGGCCAGCGCACCGCGCTGATCCGATGGCAGGAGCCAGGTGTTTCTCCTGGTCTCCCATGGGGTGCAGGGCCCAAGCACTTGGGCCATCCTCCACTGCACTCCCTGGCCACAGCAGAGAGCTGGCCTGGAAGAGGGGCAACCAGGACAGGATCGGTGCCCCTACCGGGACTAGAACCCGGTGTGCCAGCGCCGCAAGGCGGAGGATTAGCGTAGTGAGCCGCGGCGCCGGCAGATCTTTATTTTTAACAATATTTTAAGCTGGCAAGAATGCAACTTTTACATTTATTTTGTTATATTTAATCCTAAGCATTTTATTCTTTTTCATACTATTGTCAATGTATATAATACAGTTGGTTAAGGCCGGCGTTGTGGCTCAACAGGTTAATCCTCTGCCTTGCGGCGCCGGCATACCGGGTTCTAGTCCCAGTCGGGGCACCGGATTCTGTCCCGGTTGCCCCTCTTCCAGGCCAGCTCTCTGCTGTGGCCCGGGAGTGCAGTGGAGGATGGCCCAAGTGCTTGGGCCCTGCACCCCATGGGAGACCAGGATAAGCACCTGGCTCCTGGCTTCGGATCAGCGCGGTACGCGCACACCAGCCATGGCGGCCATTGGAGGGTGAACCAACGGCAAAGACCTTTCTCTCTGTCTCTCTCTCTCACTCTCCACTCTGCCTGTCAAAAATTAAAAAAAGAAAAAAGAATACAGTTGATTTGGATAGAATACACTTGTTTATGCTTCAATCTTGCTGAATTAATTTGTTGTAATAAGTTTTCAAGTGATGCCTGAGAGTTTTCTATATATAAGACCATGATATCTGCAAATTAGTTTTTCTTCATCCTTTCCAATTTGGATGCCTTTTATATTTTCTTAACTAATTATTCCGACTAGAATCTCTAGTAAAATGTCAAATAGAAGTGATTAGAGAGCACATCTCTATGTTGATTTTCATTTGGGGAGGAAATCATTTAGTCTTTTATCATTAAATATTATGTTAGTGTGAGTTTTTTGTAAATTCTCTTTATCAAGTTAATTTCCCTTTTATTCATAATTTGTTAAGTTGTTTATTAAAAAGTGCATTGGATTTTGTCAGATTTTTCTACATCTGTTGAAATTATCATGTGGTTTTTATCCTTCATTCCATTAATATTGTCTAATGCATTAATATTTTATATACATATTTCATCAACCTTGCATTCCTGGGACAAATCCCTTTTTCTTGTGTTCATAATCTCTTCTATAGGTTACTAAATTCAGTTTATTAAAACCTTGTTAAGGATTTTTGGGTCTATATCCATTTTCTTTTCATGTCTTCATCTGGTCTTACAGCATGAATTAGAAAGCTTTTCCTCCACTCTTATTTTTTGGAAGAGTTTCTGAGTACAAAAATTAATTCTTTAAATGTTTATTATAATTCTCCAGTGAAGCCATCTGGATCTAGACTTTTAAATTACTAATTCAATCTCTACTAGTTGTAGGTCTATTCAGATTTTATATTTCTTCGGTGCTGCTATGAATATTCCTGTCCTGTCTTCTTGAGAACCTTTGCTGGAGATCTGTTTATATACACCTGAGAGAGGTATTTCTAGATCATTAATAGGCTTGTATATGCAACTTTTTGGGTTTTATTAAATTTCTATTGTTTGTTTCTCAGTATAAATGCGTGAGTTCCTTCTTATCCTGTTTAATGCTTCTTTTCTTGCAAACCGAAACTTTATTCAAGAAATAAAATATATATAGAAAATATTTCTAAGTCAATGTTTCATTTGAAAATGAAGTCATTAAGTGAGCATTTCAACAATTCTCTTCCAAGAAATCATCTAAAAGAAAGAAAAAAACCACACACATTCCATTTTCAGCTAAATAGACAGTCAAAGCCTCAAATTTTAAAAGAAGTCAGCGGACTGCCAAAAAGTACGAGGGAAAAGCAAGAACTCGTGTAGGGAAGAATGGATGAAGTGCATGTTCTCAGAGACCCAACACTGAAAGCACACTTCTGCAGGGGAGGGGTGAAACACACTAATGCAAAACCTGAATCCTTGCTCTCGGGCTGCGGACCTTGTTTTCTGCTGAGGGCCATTTGGATATTTACACTATCTTTCGCAGGCCATATAATATCATCGACTTAAAAATTAGCACACTATAGATACATAGAATTTCAAGTGCCACTCATGGTTGCCTTGGCAGGGCCAGACTGAATGCTTTCACTATAGCCCACAGGCCGGACATTCCTCACCTCTGGTTCAGTCCAAAGGGTCTGTGGCCGGGTAGCAGAGGTGTGCCCAGTAGAGGCTGTAATCAAACAGCAGATGAACCACCATGTGTTCAGAAATCAATCTATCTCTTTGGAAGCAGAGAAGAAAGGTAATGCACTCTGAATCACATCTACCTCCACCCCCTTTCCCTATTCCAGCAGATAGCCATGTACTTAAGCATTGGGAGAAACCGATCTTAAGGAAGATCCCAGGCCACTGAGAAAATATTAGCATATCTGGATGGTCTCTCCCCAATTTGTAGTGGATCTAGAAAAGATTCACTTGTTTTAAAATTGAGAATTAAGAAAACCACCCCAAAAGCACCAGATTTTCAGATTTTAGAGGAAATTTCCATTGAATATTTAAAAAACAACTTATAAAGCTAAAGTTTTCCAAAACACAGAAAAATAAAAAGTGCCTGAATAATTTCTTCCCCCCAAAATATTTTTATTTAATGAGTACAAATTTTGTAAGTACAACTTTAAGAATATAGTGATTCTTCCCACTTTACCAGCCCTCCTCCCACCCCCAATCCCATTACAAGTCTTCCTGTCTCTCCTATTCCCAATCCCATTATCCATTAAGTTTCATTTTCAATTAACTTTATACAAAGAAGACAAATCTAAGTAAAGATTTCAACAATTTGCACACACACATACAAAAAAATGTTTGAGAACAAATTTTACAGTTAATTCTCACAATACAACTCACTAAGGACAGAGGTCCTGCATGGGAAGTAAGCACACAATGATTCCTGTTGTTAATTTAACAATGAACAGTCTTAGATATGGCATCAGTGATCACCCAAAGCACTTGACGTGAGCTACCATGGCTATGGAAGCCTTTTGAATCCACAATCTTTGTCAGTATTTAGACAAGGCCATAAGCAAAGTGGAAGTTCTCTCCTTCCTTCAGAGAAAAGTACATCTTTATTTGATGGCCATTTCTTTACACTGGGGTCTCACTCACAGAGATCCTTTATGTAGGACATTTTTAGCCACAATACCTTGGCTTTCCATACCTGAAATGCTTCAATGGACTTTTCAATCAGACCAGAATGCCTTAAGGGCTGATTCTGAGGTAAGAATGTTGTTTAGAGCAATTGACATTCTATGAGTCTGCTGTGTGCCCTCTTCCCATGTTGGGACATTCTTTCCTTTTTAATTCTATCTAATATTATTGCCAGTCCCTTGATCTTATTTATATGATCCATTTAACACTTAATCTTACCAATATGATCACCTTAACACTTAATTTGATCATTTTAACACTTAAGATGGCATTTTTACCATCCAGTTAAATGGGATTTGGGGTCCTATGGCAAGTTTTTAAATGTACCCTTAGATGCAGTCCATGGGAATGTTGGCAGAACTGTACAGCTTTGCAGTTACAAACTTCCTCCTCCTCCCTCTCTTATTCCCACTCATTTTTTTACTGAGATCTATTTTCAATTGACTTTACACACATTTGTTTAACTCTATGTTAAGTAAAGAGTTCAACAAATAGTATGAAGAAGAGAAAACAAAAAACAAAAAGTGTTCCTCTACAGTCAAGGCAAGAGCTGTTCAAATCATTGCTTCTCAAAGTATCAATTTTACTTCTGCAGATTTCCTTTTAGGTGTTGTATTAGTTATCATAGATTAGGGTGAACATAAGGTATTTGCCCCTCTGAGACTGGCTTATTTCACTAAGTATGATGTTTCTCAGATTTGCATTTTGTTGCAAATGACTGTATTTCATTTTTTTTATCGCTGTCTAGTATTCTATAGATATATATATATATCCCATAATTTCTCTATCAAGTCTTCAGTTGATGGGAATTTGGTTTGATTCCATGTCTTTGCTATTGTGAATTGAGCTGTAATAAACATGGGGGTGCAGATAACTATTTTACTTGCTGATTTCATTTCCCTTGGATAAATCCCTAGGTGTGGGATGGCTGGGTCATATGTAGGTCTTTATTCAGATTTCTGAAGTGTCACCAAACTGTCTTCAATAGTGGTTTTACCAGTTTACATTCCCACCAGCAGTGGATTAGGGTAACTTTTTCTCCACACTTTTGCTAGCATTTGTTCTTTGTTGATTTCTGTTCGAAAGCCATTCTAACTGGGGTGAGGTGAAATCTTATTGTGGTTTTGATTGCATTTCCCTGACAGCTAGTGATCCTGAACATTTTTTCATGTGTCTGTTGGCCATTTGGATTTCCTCTTTTGAAAAATATCTATTTAGGTCCTTGGCCCATCTCTTAAGTGGGTTGTTTGTTTTGTTGTTGTAGAATTTGTTGATCTCTTTGTATATTCTGGTTATTAATCCTTTACCAGTTGCATAGTTTGCAAATAATTTCTCCCATTATTTTGGTGGTATCTTCACTTTCCTGAGTATTTCTTTTGCAATACAGAAGCTTGTCAAGTTGGTGTAGTCACAATTGTGAATTTTGGCTTTCATTGCTTGTACCTCTGGAGTCTTTTCCAGAACTCTTTGCCTGTGCCAATGTCTATAGCCTTTCCCCAATGTGCTCTAATAATTTGATGGTATCAGGTCATAGATGTAGGTCTTTAATCCATTTTGAATGAAAGGTGTTAGGTAGGGGTCCTGTTTCATTTGTCTGCATGTGGAAATCCAGTTTTCCCAGCACCATTTGTTGAAGAGACTGGCATTGCTCCATGGATTGGTTTTAGCTCCTTGATCAAACATAAGTTGGTTGTAGATGCTTGGTTTGATTTCTGGTATTTCTGTCCTGTTACATTGGTCTAGCCATCTTTCTTTTTTTGTACCAGCAACCAGTCTGTTTTGATTATAACTGCCTTATAATACATCTTGAAATCTCGTATTGTAATGCCTATGGATTTGTTTTTGTTGTATAAGATTGCTTTAGCTATTATAGGTCTCCTGTGTTTCCATGTGAATTTCAACATAATTTTTTCCAGATCTGAGAAGGATGTCTTTGATATTTTAATGGGTATAATATTGAGTATGTAATTGCTTTCAGAAGAATGGACATTTTTATGATATTGATTCTTCCAATCCATGAACATGGAAGATTTTTCTTTTTTTTTTTTTTGTATCTTCTATTTCTTTATTTAATGCTTTGTAGTTCTCATCATAGAGATCTTTGACATCCTTGGTTAAGTTTATTCCAAGGTATTTGATTTTTTTTGAAGCTATTGTGAATGGGATGGGTGGTGACAAACTCAATTTTTGTTTGTTATGGAGGGACTTTATCTCACCTTCAATCATAAATGAGAGCTTTGCAGGATACAGTATTCTGGGTTGACAGGTTTTTACTCTTAAGACTTAGAATATATCTCCTCATTCTCTCCTAGCCTGCAGGATTTTTTATGAGAAATCTGCTGTGAGTCTAATTGGGGTTCCTCTGAATGTAATCTGGCAACTCTCTAGTGCACATTTTAGAATTTTTTTTAATGTTTTACTGTGGAGAGTTTTACTACAGTGTGTCATGGTGAAGATCTTGTCTGGTGAGTCTATTGGGAGTTCTATGGACCTCCTGTACTTGAATGTCTCTTTCTTTCTTCAGATTGGGAAGCTTACTGTTACCATTTAATTAAGAAGGTTTTCTAACTCTTTCTACTTTCCACGCCTTCCAGAACTCCTAGGACCTGTGTGTTGGGTCATTTGATAGTATCTTGTTGATCTTCAACTGTATCTTTTAGTTTTCTAATTTCTTCTTTTTTTTTTTTTGTCTGACTGTAATATTTCCAGACATTTATCTTCTAGTTCTGATATTCTTTCTTCTGTCCCACCTATTCTGTTATTAAGGCTTTCCACACACTTTTTACTTGACCTATTGAATTCTTCAGTTCTAGTATTTCATTCTGACTTCTCTTTAATATCTCAACTCCTTGGGAGTACTTTTTATTCAGATCGTGAATTTGCTTCTGATTGCTTCCTAGTAATCTGATGATTAATTTTCTGAATCCTGTTTCTGGCATATCCTCAATCTCTTTGTCTTCACCTTCTATTATTGAAGAGTTGCAGTGTTCCTTTGTGGGGCTCATAGTGTCTTTCTGATTCTTATTTAGGGTTTTTCTGCTGTTTTTCAGCATTTGTGTATTTTTCCTTTTTTTGTCAGGTTGCTTTTCTTTTTAATTTGTGTCTTTGTGATTTAGTGGGGCATCTATACTTTCAGTGAGTTCCTAGAGGTGTGTGCTGGATGTGGCCTGGGTGCTCTGTTCAGTATTCCAGGGTGGAGAGCATATCCAATGTAAGGCCCCCCGTGGGGCATTGTAGCTTTCCTCTGGATTTGTGGTTAGAGGAGGTTGTTCACTTCTGGTGGTGTGACCTGCCCTTCTCCTCACAGTCACAGGACACCCCAGTGTTAGTCTCTGTTGTGTTCAGGGTTATATCACCATGCTTAATGGAACTGCACCTCTAATCTGTGGAAATTTTCTTGTACTAAAGTTTTCCTCTGTTGTGAGCTGCTATGTGTACATGGCAAGTGGAAGCACGGAGTACCACCTAGTGTAACCCAACTCACTTCTCAATCATGGTGGAGGTGGGTATGAGCTCTGGTGCACAGAGCCCCACCTACTGTAGCCTGGCTCACTTCTCAATGGTGGATGGAACAGCCTCAGGTTTTTAATATCCAGGACTTCTTGTTGTACAGCGTGTCTTTTGGGGAAGAAATTCTCAAATGTTGTGGTCCTCATTCTTGGGTGAGGGATGTGGTGAAGTTACCCCCAAATTAATGGGCATGTGTGTAGGACTCAAAGGCAGCAGTCCCCTGCTTACATTAAAAAAGGCCGGCGCCGTGGCTCAACAGGCTAATCCTCCGCCTTGCGGCGCCGGCACACCGGGTTCTAGTCCCGGTCGGGGCACCGATCCTGTCCCGGTTGCCCCTCTTCCAGGCCAGCTCTCTGCTGTGGCCAGGGAGTGCAGTGGAGGATGGCCCAAGTGTTTGGGCCCTGCACCCCATGGGAGACCAGGATAAGCACCTGGCTCCTGCCATCGGAACAGCACGGTGCGCCGGCCGCAGCGCGCTACCGCGGCGGCCATTAGAGGGTGAACCAACGGCAAAGGAAGACCTTTCTCTCTGTCTCTCTCTCTCTCTCACTGTCCACTCTGCCTGTCAAAAATAAAAAATAAAAAAAATAAAAAATAAAAAAAATAAAATAAAATAAAAAAATTAAAAAAAAGTAAACAAATTGCTTCTCCCAGCCAGCTGCAGGTCCAGGTGAGGGGGTAGAATGTGCAAGGGGGTGCTCGACCTCTCTGTTTCTCTATACCTTCTCTTTTTTCCCATGTGAAACTTCAAAAGCAGTTGCCAAGCTCTCCCTCCTGTTGCTATTTGCAGCTCCGTGGAACGAATCGCGATTTCTTATTCACCTGGTCTTCTGGAGGCTAGCGCCAACCTTCCCAGTCCAGCCTCCACGACTTCCCTTTCTTACTTGCTTTTTCAGCGAGGACTTGCCCAGTCTCTGTTGCTCTCCTGGGTTTCCCATCAAGAATTTCCCACAGCACTATCTCTGGAGTGTATCTTCTCTCCTTTGTAACTATTTTACCTTGTGTGACTCGAATCATCCTGTTGCTATAGTGCCATCTTGGGACCCCCAATCAGCCACTTGGTTTTGGAAGTTTTGCATTCCAAGACCAGCTAGCCCCTGCTAGTGAGGCCATGAGAGCACACAGTGGGAATGGTGCCTTAATATTTCCTAATCATGGAGAGTGCTGTCCAGTCCAGGTGAATTTGTAAACATGTGAAGGCATTTTTACTTCTCATAAGAGCTAGGGGAACTACTGGAACACTAGTGTGCAGGAGCCATTTTTTTCAAGATTGTCCTGTTTGCTAAATGGCTTACTTACTTAAATTGCCAGTCATGCCCTTTTAATATATTTTATATCTGGAAGTGAAATTGCTGATTAAAATGGTATAAACTTTCTCTTGTACAAAAGAGTAATTCAAAAGTTCATGGAAAAATGGATTTACAAGTATGATTTTATTTTGGTACAGCAACATTTTTCATAATATCAGGAAAATATTATGGAAAAGATGTGCATCAAAATAAAATCATACTTCAATCCCATGTTTCCATGGGCTTTCTGAAATACCCCTGTCATTAAAATTATCATCGTTCTCTAAAGTGATTGCATCAGTTTACTCTTAAACCAGTAGTGGAAGTTTCTGGTTTCCTACAACTTTGACTATCAGACTTCCAGAAATCTTCATCAGTTTGATTCTGAAAAAGCTAATACTTTTAAAAAAATTATTTTAGGATACCTTCTAAGATTGAATTTTCATATTTTCTATTTCCTTGCTTATTTCTTGTTATGGATGATTTCTTTAGATATTTGTCCCTTTCACTGATTCATCCTGCAACTCTGATTTGTAGTTTTCTTGTATGTTAATATTTTTACTTTCTGTAACTGTATTTTTCATGTCTAGTAATTTTAGTGTTTTTATTCAAATTTATTTGTGCTTATTGCTGTTTTAGCCCATATTTATCGTTCTTCTCTTATGGGTTCTACATGTTCTTTTTGTCTCTAAGTTTAAATAAACTTCAATTTGGTCCTTGAAATGAATCTGATACCTCCAGTTCTTGGGATATGAATTCTCTTCTGGTTTTTACTTTGTTGCTATTTCCTTCTGGCAATTAATTTTTAATGTTGCCTATTATTATTAATTGCGGCACAGTTTGGTATAGAGACCCATTTACCCTTGATGGAGAGATACTAACAGAAAGGGTTTTTGTTTTGCTTTTTACTGGGCTCTCTTGGACATTTATAGGTTCAGTTTTCATATTAATTTATTAAACTTTCCTCACCACTTGGGCAATGTAAGCTGCAGCTTTCCATTCCCATATGGCATAAGTTTGTGTTTCCATTTTTAATGATTCCTTTTCCAATGAAAGTTGCCAGTGAATGACAAACACTCTTGCCACTTCCTTGCTGCCTGTTGAGAAGCTTTTTTTTTTTTTTTTGTCTTGGTTTCCAGTCACAGTTTCATGTAATTTACAGCTTTTCAGAGTTCCCAGCTTCATTCAGCAGACTGCATTCCAATTCCCCAGTTAGATGAGCTGGACACCTCAAAGCTTGTCCAGTTCTCAGCCTGTGTGGACTACAGTTTTTTTTTTTTTTTCCCTAAATGTCATAATACGGATTTCTTTTTCTTTGTTTCTGCAATGTGAAGATCTTACTTCTTTCCAAAGTTATTTGGAGCAGTTTTATTCTGCTGTAATTTATCTAGCACTTTTGCATTTGAAATAGCACACAACTTTTTCTGACAATCATTCAGCCATACTGGTAGCAATTTACTTTGTCTAATTAGAATGAAATTGAGTAATAGTTTTTAACAAGCAATAGAAATATGTATGTTATTATATCCAAATTGTCACCCTTAAAAACAAACATTATGTATGAAATAATTAATTTTTCCAAAAATTTTCAGTAAAAATTATTTCCATTTATGTAAAATATAAATAAATCTCTCTATCTGCATGTCTATATTTATTTTGAATTTTAAAGACACACACACACACTGACAAATAGATAGATAAATGCAGGTGATTTCTCATGCATTAATTCACTCCCCAAGTGTCTGAGGCTACCAGGAGTTATCCAGGGAGAAGCTAAGAGCCTAGAACTCAATCCGGGTCTCTGAAGTGGGTGGCAGAAACCCAACTACTGTGTCCTCAGTGCCAGAATATACATTAGTAGAACACTGGAATAGGGAACACAGTCAACATATGAACCCTGAAAACCTGTTAAGAGGTGCCATTTTTTTTGTTTATTTTTTTAAGATTTATCTATTTTATTTGAAAGGTAGAGTTGCATAGAGGGAGATACATTTGGGTTCATTCCCCAGGTGGCTATAATGGCTAGGGCTGGGCTTTCTCTGGGCTCTGGACTGGATGGGACTCCTTCCAGGTTTCCCATGTGGGAATAGGGGCTGAGATACTTGGTGCATCTTCCCAGGCACTGCTTTCCCAGGCACGTTAGCAGAGAGCTGACCCAGAAGTGCTGCAGCCAGGACTCAAACCATCACTCATAGGGTTACTGACACAGCAGTAACAGCTTAACTTGCTACACAACAGCACTGCCCCCTGTGTCGTATTTTTTTTATCTCTATTTCTATATATCCAGAAGCAAAGTATCATTCATCTTCCTATTTTATGTACATTCTTATTTCATTTTGTACACAGTCATTTGAAATGGTAAAAAGGTACGAAAAGTGTTAATAATTTTAAAATAAAATGTACTGCAATTTTCTGAATAATATCTTGATGGTTAACTGAAAGAGAAACTTTTTAAGACTGAAAAGCAGATTGTAAATTTGTTTCGCAGACTGCATGTAGTGGCCAGAGTCTCAGGACTGGGACACAGTAGTAAGAGGCAGAGGCTGTGAAGAGTATTTGCATCTCCCAGGCCTGCTGGTGGCCAGGACCAGGTCAGTCAGACCAGGAGAGGAGCACAGTGAGCCACTGGGGATGCCAATAATTAGCATTTGTTCTCCCAGTGGTATCAACCTCATGGCCTTTTAAGTTGGTTAAAGTGGATCACCAAGTTCTTACAGGTTCAAACATTTATAGTAATGTTGGTGTAGGTATGACAGATCCCACTCACAAACGGTATTTAAAGGTCAGTTGAATTTCTCTCTCACATCTAACACTGACTTCATTTCTGGTAGCCATATACTATATTTAAAAATTGTTCATTCTGAGTCTTCCAAGACATGTTTTACTCACTTTAAAATAAGAAAAGAATTCTTGTAATAAGTTTCCTTACACGTAACGTGTCTTAATTTGCATTTGACTTTATTTACGGATCATTTCTTTCACACATATAACCCATTAATGCATAAACAACAAAACATGTATTTGACTGTATTTTAGGATGCCCATCGAACCATGAAAAAAAAAATCTTGCTCTCTTTACTAATTGAGCATTGCTTCATTATTTCCATGCAGGCTAAAATAAAGTGTGTTAGCATCTGTGTTTTGTAATTATCCCGTTATCCATTTATACTTAGTATCTTTGTCAACATTTAGTTCTAGGAAAATAATTTTACACAGAAATAGTCATTAACCTGCTCTGTGGGGGAATAATTTTCTTGCAAATTAAGTTGCCTAGTTAGCTGATCCTTTAGAAAATTGATTCTGAACTCGATCCCCAAAAGCTTAATATGTTTCTACTTTTATAATAAACAATTATAAATTGTTTCAGAAAGATATCAGTTTCAACTTGGTTTTTATTAGGTCAGTAGAGAGGTCAGTTGTCCTAGGAATTAAGTGACACATCAAAACATACTATTTGAATATTTTACTAGCACTGTTCGCTGCATTCCCATCCAGCTCTTGCAGGTAAGCCGCCGAAGACCCACCTTGCGTATTGGCCACTTTCACGTGCTTTGGCTTCCTTGCAAACAGCCTGTAAAAGGACAACCTTGAAACAAAAAGTTTGCTTTTATCAAACAAGCTTGCTACACCAATAGGGAATAAATAAACTTCCCAAAGACTGTAATGTAAATTAAAAATATGCTATCTCAAAAAGAAAGAAGGAAAAAAGAAGAAGGGAAGGAAGAAGGAAGGAAGGATTGGGATTTCATTATATTCTTAGAATTGTATGTATGATCTATATTGAATTTGTTCTCGTTATTGATATAACATTAATATGAAAAAATAAAGTATGGAAAAAGTTATTGAGATGCTTGTATATTCTGAGGATATTGCAACTTTCATTATAGTTTCTACTTAATATTTGATCAGCAACAACGGAGGTATTTTTCAATGCACTGTTTTCTTTTCAGGAATGTGAGTGGTGGAGCCTTTCCAGACCAGGTACCTATAGCATAAGCATCACCACAATGGCAGGTGTGGCCACTGGCAGTCAGAGTTAAAGGCTAAGAATTACAACAAATGTCGAGTTAGTGATTAAATATGATTGTATATTTATTGCCCTGATTTTTGGACACTTGAATAAAATGCCCTAGAGAAAGAAAAAGAAGAAAATTTCCACTTAAAATATGAACAGATGCTAAAAAAATGTACAGTTCAGAACGTGTTTCTTTATGAATCTGGCTCTCATTATTTGGTCTACAACTGAGTTCTGAATTTTTTAGAGATAAAATTTATAGGAGGATATATGAAAATTCTACAATAATCCTGGGTATTTTTTTAAGATTTACTAGTTTATTTTATTTGAAAGAGTGGCAGAGAGAGGGAGGGACAGAGGAAAAAGAGAGAGAGAGAGAGAGAGAGAGAGCGAGCTTCTCTCTGCTGGTTCACTCTACAAATGCCTGTAACATCCACAGTTGGGTCAGGGCAAACCCAGGAGGCAGGAACTCCATCCATGCTTCCCACATGCATGTTAGGAACCCAGAACTTTGGGCTGTCTTGCACTGTCATCCCAGGCACATTAGCAGAAAACTGAATCAGAAACAGAGCAGCCTGCACTTGAACTAGTACTCTAATATGGGATGCTGGTATCACAAGCAGCATCCTAACCCACTGTGCCACAGCATCAGTCCCAAATCTGAGCATTTTTATTTTGAATGAAGCACACATTAAAATAAAATAGTCTATTATTCAGCAAACACGGTTAGTATACACACACAATTAAGCATAAAGTTGGTTATTACTTATTCTTTAATTCACTTTGGGCTTTTTTTTTAATTAAAAAACAACATATTTCCATGAACAAATTTTAGAAATCAAATGTATGTTGCCATTAGTTAAAAATCTAATGAAAGCTTCATCTTAAATTAAATCTTTTCGAAATAGAGAACCTCAAACCATGCAGTTTCTTTTTTCTTTCCTCATAGAAAGTTAATAATGTGGAGAATGTAATTAATGGAATTTTTTTCATAATTCTTAGGAATATGGAAGAGGGGAAGGATGAATGAGATAAGGGTTCTCTCCCAAGAGACAGAGATAGAGACCACAAATATGAGAAAACTTTTCAGTCTTCTAGCAAAAAGAATAAAAATAAAAGATTAGACATTGAAATGGACCAATTCTTTTGGAGATTGGTTGGGTAATAGTGCCAATGGAAATTTATGATTCTATTTCTGATTAGCTACTAAGGTCATTGAATATGCCTCACCCTGGGGTACATACTGAAAATGAAGGGTCAATTGAGGCACCAGAATTAGCAAAATATAACAGAAAAGGAAAAATTTAACAAGAAAATTTAAACAAAAACTCATATGATACTACCAATATTAGAAGTAGGTAAGAGCCACGACATGATTCAACAAAACAATGATTGCTTAATTCTGGCAGAATCAGGGATGATTTTCCAGAAGAAATGAACACATTAACAGGGTTTTGAGTAAATCAGATGAGTTCTCTAGTGAGAAGTTTGAGTGGGGGAAGGTACACCAATAGGAGTGAATACTAACATAAAACAGAATCAGATTTACAAGTATGAAAACACAAATTCTGTTCTGCATAGCAGTGATTGTAGGGGGTTATTCCTAGATTTAGATCCCAGAGTAACTGACTACAGAAAGCCAAGTGGAAGAGGATAGTTTCTCTAGTGAATGAGGGCAACAAAGGAGGCTAAAATGATGTCCATGTGTCTAGTCTGAGAGAATGCTGGTGCCATCAACATAGAAAAGGAATAGAGGAGGAGGAACTTTTTGTCTTGCACTGAGAAATAATTTCACATTAAAATAGTTTTAAAGTGTTTTTGACATATCCCATAAATTACAAGACATGTAGTTAAGTCTATAAATTGGAGGGAAGGGGTTGATGAAGACAGGATAGGAAATTGAATTTTGCAAATTAAAACAATTCTGCATATTAACAATAAAGGGATACAATTAACAACTTGATAAATGAGACACTAACTATATAGCAAATAAGCCCTTTCTTTAGTTGCCATAAGAACAGTTTATGATCCTGTCTTAATGCACAAGATTCATTTACATGAGAAGATAATCTGGAGTTTTTTTTTGTTTTTTTTTAAAAAAAAGGTTTTTTTGGAGGGAGACAGTTCCCATCTGCTGGCTCACTCCCCAAATGCTCACACAGGTTAAGCAGAGTAGTAGTTCGAAGCTGTGAACTCTGTGTAGGTCTCTAGCATGGTTAGCAGGAGCCCAACGACAAGTCATCACTGTGACCTTCCAGGGTCTGGATTAGCAGGAACCTAGAATCGGGAGTGAAGAATTGAACCTAGTACTCTGATGTGTTTCCCATGCATCCTTATCAACGTGTTAACTTATAGGCCAAATGCCATCCCTGGATTTAGTCTTATTCATAGATATCTATATACACTTCTTCTTAAAAAAACTAAATTCTAATATGACATCAGTATGGAATTAAACAGCCAGTAAGTTCAAAGATTTCAGAAAGTAGTGGTTTTTATGACCAATTAAAATATACTGAGTGGTAAATGCTATGATATGGCTACAGTATGATACCTGGGGAACATGTGATGGGCTCCTCATGAGTGGAGAAGGTAGAATGAGAATAGAAGAATTCACAGTGCTTTTAATGGAACAGTGTCCCTGAAAATCCAGTAGGTACAGAAAGGAGAATTGGGGTTTTTAAGCTTTTTCTTTATTTCATTTTTGTTTATTTGAAAGGCCGAAAGACATACGAGCTAGACTAGAGCTAGAGCTAGAGCCAGAGTGAGATAGAGATGGGGGGGAGAGAGAGAGAGAGAGAGAGAGAGAGAGAGAGAGAGATCTTCAGAGACCCACAACAGCTATAGCTGGGCCAGTCTGTGGCCAGGAACTGGGAATTGAATCCAGGTCTCCCACATGGTGGCAGGCGCTGAAGTACTTGAGTTTTCATCTGCTACTCCCCATGGCGCACATTAGCAGGAAGCTAGAAGAGGATGGAAGTGTCCCAAGTGGTGGCTTAATTGCTGTGCCTAACATCTGCCCCCAAAATTGAGATGTAGATGAGGACAACAGAGATCATGGAAGTATTAATATTAGGTGACTCAGAAGACCAGAGACAGAGCATAGAAAGTGATGAAGCTGGACAGATTGGCCAAGAGCAGACAACAGAGGACTTTGCATTTTACATTAAAATGATTTCAATCTTCTGGAGTCACTAGAAAATAAACAAGTGGGTAGAAGCAAGGGAGTCAATGAGAAACATTACCCTAGAAAGTGCTTGGAAAACCTCATGACCAGAGGTTAGCAGAATTACACATACATGCACAAGAAAAACTTCACATATATGCAACAAAGGGAAGAAACAACAACTTTCATTTTTGACCCTTTCGTGTGTTCACTTCACTCCTATAAAAAATAGCAAATTTTTTAATCGTGCTGAGTTTTAATTATTTATCTTCTATTGCCTTGCTCTATTTCCTGGTTTGCTTTGAAATCAGGACCTGAAAATCGGTGGCAACAGGTTTACCTTCATTTAGCTCTTCAGTAGAGAGAGAACATACTACTCAAATGAATGTGATACTTGCAGAACCCATTCCCTTTTGTGACTTTTCATCATGTTTTAGCTACTCTTGTAAGTCAACAAAGGGATTTATTTTCATTCAACATCCAGTAAATCACTTCTGCAGTCTTACTGTATGGGAGACATTGTACTAGGCACCATTTATCAACCTCTGAGCCCCTGGCTATTTGAAAATGGGAAGGAAAATGTGTACAGGTCAAATACATGTAGTTATTTGGAACAGGGGGGAAGGATCAGGGAAAGACTGTAAGGAAAATATAGGTGATGTAGCCTGATCTAATAAGGATGCCCTGTATGCATTTTCTTGCAAAGGGCTGTATTGCATGAAGGTGACAGGAGAGAAGAGAACACTAAATTGAACCCAATACCTGAATACACAATTATACTGTGTAACTTGCTGACAGGTGTGAATATGTGTCTCCCATCAGATCAAGAGCTCCTGGAGGTTCAAGACTTGTTCTTTGATGTCTTTATACCCAGGCAATAAGCCTGAGTTCTGAAAGAGTGTTGGCATTCCTATCGTGTCAAATTGATTCATTAACCATCCCTTCAGGAACTAACATTTTTCAACATACCCTAACCTTGATAGGTGTGCACTATTACTGAACCCATATTCAAAGCTATATTATGTGGCACATCACTGTCACTTTTTTTTTTATTAAACTTTTATTTAATGAATATAAATTTCCAAAGTATAGCTTATGGGTTACAATGGCTTCCCCCCTCCCATAACTTCCCTCCCGCCCGCAACCCCCCCCCCTTTCCCGCTCCCTTTCCCCTTCCATTCATGTAAAGATTCATTTTCAATTCTCTTTGTATACAGAAGATCAGTTTAGTATATATTAGGTAAAGATTTCAACATTTTGCTCATATAGCAACATAAAGTGAAAAAACTACATTGGATTACTAATTATAGCATTAAATAGCAATGTACAGCACATTCAAGACAGAGATCCTACATAATTTTTTTTCAAATTAATTAATTTTCTATGCCATTTCCATTTTAACACCAGGTTGTTTTTTTTTTTCATTTCCAATTCTCTTTATATACAGAAGATCACTTCAGTATATAATTAGCAAAGACCTCATCAGTCTGCGCCCACACAGAAACGCAAAGTATAAAAATACTGTTTCAGTACTAGTTATAGCATCACTTCGCTTTAGACGACACATTAGGGACAGATCACACATGGGATGTAAGTACACAGTGACTCCTGTTGCTGATTTAACAATTTGACACTCCTGTTCATGGCGTCAGTAATCTCCCTAGGCTCTAGTCATGAGTTGCCAGGGCTATGGAAGCCTTTAGAGTTCGCTGACTTTGATCTTATTCCGATAGGGTTATAGTCAAAGTGGAAGTTCTCTCCTCCCTTCGGAGAAGGGTACCTCCTTTTTTGATGGCCCCATTCTTTCCACTGGGATCTCACTCACAGAGATCATTCATTTAGGTCTTTTTTTTTTCCCATGATATCTTGGCTTTCCATGCCTGCTATACTCTCATGGGCTCTTCAGCCAGATCCGAATGCCTTGAGGGCTGATTCTGAGGCCAGAGTGTTGTTTAGGACATCTGCCATTCTATGAGTCTGCTGTGTATCCCACTTCCCATGTTGGATCTTTCTCTCCCTTTTTGATTCTATCAGTTAGTATTAGCAGATACTTGTCTTGTTTGTGTGATCCCTTTGACTCTTAGACCTATCAGAGCTATCAATTGTGAGCTGAAATTGATCACTTGGACTAGTAAGATGGCATTGGCACATGCCATCTTGATGGGATTGTGTTGGAATCCCCTGGCACATTTCCACTGTCACTTTTTAAAAGATACATCTCATGGATGGCACAGTCTATTTTGGTTTGAAGTTATTATATTAGCAAATTGATGCTTTTCAAAGCTATACAAAATTGTTGTTTGGGGGAGCTATTGGCCTACATGGACTGTGAATTAATGATCTCAGTTTATAGGGACTCTGTGGCTTATTCTTATACCTCTGACTCTCTAATAATACTAATAAGGCTACAACCTTAATACTGTCAATATTTAACAAGATTTCAGAGAAATCATATGACCTACTCAGATAGCCAGAAAAATGCTCATAAAACAAGAAAGATAATTAAGATATCCATTTCACAGTCACAGTAAAATGTATGCCACGAGTCCTAGGGTCATTGCTCTAGTTTGAAAAGCTATTCTTTTATATTTTACAGTTGTGATAACTCCAAACAAATCCAGCTTCACTTAGAGAAGAGGGATTGAGATTAAGTCAAGAAAATAAAAGCATTAAAGATAAGCTCTGTTTATTGGAACCATCACAGAGACCTTACCAAATGCCTGTGGAAGTTTCAAATAAAACCACAACTTTGAAAGATATTTTCTTTTTCCTCAAACGGAGTGATTAGCAGATCCCAGGGCAACCAAAGGAGAAAGAGGGCTCAAATGAGAGCCAACTAGGAAAATTTTGGAAGGCTCATGTTTCTGGTTTGGGATTATCTGTTTGAGAGAGTTAAAATTTAAAAAAAAAAAAGACAATGCCATGAGTATTTCATAGATACTTAATTTTTTATTCTGAGATATTGATATGTAAATAATGTTTCTGCCCTCAAAACCTTCACAGATTAGTGAAGAAATGAGTACATAATTGAATAATTCCATTACTGGTGAGTGATAGAAGAGAAGCATGCAAATTTTTTGAGGGAATAGAGGAAGGAGCAAATAACATTGAAACAAAATCAAACTGGCAAAGGGAAAGAGAATTACTGGAAAAAAATTTAGCTCCAGAAAATCTACTAGAAGCTTTTGGAGAATATTTAATATTGACTAATAAAATGCCAAGATATCTGAAAAAGAAATTCTGTACTTTGTTTAAATTAAAAAAAAACCCACAGCTCACTATGTTCGATAACTGGAATGTATGTGTATCCTTAAATTAGTTTGCTTTAATAGTTTCTTAGTAAAAAAACATCCTTACTCTCTACATCTTATTATTAGTGTGATCAAATTGACATACTTTTTGTATTGCTGATTTTTTTTTTACTTTTACAAATGAATAAACATCAATTTTTCATGAACATTGCAAAATGGCACTTACCAGCAACATAGTTCTCTAAAAAGTGTGACTATATGTTCATGGAAATAGATATTATAGTAAAAGTTGTGCATGAATTTCAATCTTTTGCACCAAAATAAATTTGCTTTTTAATTTCATTTTCTAGACTTTTGAAGGTACCTGCATAATACTCTTTCTAAACTTCTCTATGTGTATGTGTGTGTGTGTTGTTTTGTTTTTAAGGGATGGAGAGAGGGAGAGAAAGTGCTCTCTGATCTACTTGTCACTTCCTAAATGCTCACAACAGCCAGGACTGGGCTGGGCCAAGACCAGAAGCTAGGAACCCAATCCAAGTATCCCACATGATCAGAAGTAGCCACTGAGCCAATACCACTTCACCCCAGATCTGCAGTATTGGGAATTCGGGATCAGGAATTAGACCTGGACATCAAAGCATCTTAGCTAGCATGCCAACCACTAGCCTAAATGCCCACCTAACTTTAAGAGAGTAACAAAGTAATAAAATATAATTGACCATTGTGACTTCTGTCTATTTTAAAAATGGTAATTTGATTACATTTTTCTCACCTTCACACTCTAGAATATTTGAAATTAGAAGTGATTCCCAAAGTTGCTGTAGACCTATTGATTCAGGATTTCTGCTGCGAAGTACATGTTTGTAAAGTAAGAAACCTGTTTACATATTTTGCAGTAAAATATGCCTTACATATTTTGTAATAAAATATGTCTTATACATTCTATAAAATGGGCCAAGACTAGAAATAAGGGCAGCGGGATGTAAAGGGGATTCCTGGGCTTGGAGTCAATAGGGTGATGTCCAGTTCTGCCTTTGATTTGAGTTCCGTTTATGTCAGGAAAATCATCTCATCCTGGGAGCTCTGGCTTCCTTCTCTGTACAGTGAGGACTGGAGAGCAGGGATCCCCAATGTTCTTTCCTATAGAAGAGGATCTCAGAATCAGAAAAATTGGCACCAGAAAAGAAAAGGGTACTTAAAATGAATTCATTTAAACTGGGGCACACAATTTTTAGTTCATATTGGAAAAAAAGTTTGACTAGGATAGCCCCTAAAAAATTAAACTAACAATTACTTTTAAAATTATTTTGAATTTACTAATAGAATTTAGATTGTGATTCTATTATACATTCCTCAATAGAACAAAGAAATTTCAGATTCTTAGAAATGTGAGTTGTTTTGACTTTTCCCATGTGGTCATTAGAGGATAGTGTAATACCAAACTCTTCATTCCACATTACATTGTTTATTGCAGTCTTACCTTCATATCTGTGAGGGATGGGTTTCAGAACTCTCCACGCACACATGTGCACACACACACACACACCCCCCACACACCAAAATCAAATCCCTTCTAAGAAACAATGTGTTTGCTGGGGATCAATGTCAAGTTGCATATGCATATTACACAATCATCCCTTAGATGTAGCAAGTAATTGGTTCCAGGACCCCCTGAAGATATCAAAATTCCAGATACACAAATCCCTTATGTAAAATGGCTTCTTACTTGTTTGTAACTTGTACAACATATTCTTTAATTATATACTTTAAATTATTTCTAGGTTATTTTTTTTTAACGTTTATTTAATGAATATAAATTTCCAGTGTACAGCTTATGGATTACAATGGCTTCCCCCCCCCATAACTTCCCTCCCACCCGCAACCCTCCCCTCTCCCGCTCCCTCTCCCCTTCCATTTGCATCAAGATTCATTTTCAATTCTCTTTATATACAGAAGATCAATTTAGTATAAAGATTTCAACAGTTTGCACCCACATAGAAACACAAAGTGAAACATACTGTTTGAGTACTAGTTATAGCATTAAATCAAAATGGGCAGCACATTAAGGACAGAGATCCCACATGAGGAGCAAGTGCACAGTGACTCCTGTTGTTGACCCAACAAATTGACACTCTAGTTTATGGCGCCAGTAACCATCCTAGGCTGTCGTCATGAGTTGCCAAGGCTATGGAAGCCTTCCAAGTTCCCTGACTCTGATCATATTTAGACAAGGTCATACAAGACAGAGTGAGGATAGTAACCAATGATCCTAAGAGTGGCATTTACCAGGTTTGAACAATTATACAGCATTAAGTGGGGAAGAGGATCATCAGTACATACAGGTTGGGAGCAGAGCCATTGGTGGTAGAGTAGAGGTTATGATTACAAAGGAATGAGGCCCAAGTGCACTAGACAGGGCCTAGAACAAAGGACAGAGTCATTATTAGAGGAGCTAAGAAAGGTGCTGTCTAAGCTACAATTAAGTTTTCTGATTGAGAGGCAAATAGAACCTGATAGAAGGGGCTTGATAATAATCTGGTGGGCTTCAGGCCTTGTAAATTCAGAGGCCCAGACCTATCTATCTCTTCACATGGGGTATATCCTAAGGGAGGTGTGAACCTCCTAGGGGAAGGCACTCTGTTGACTTTCATTACTTGGCTGGCCTGGGAGGAGAGCTGGCCAGGTAAAGGCAGGGGGCATCTCTAACAAGAAATTTACAGTTCTGCCTGCAATGTTGCTGACCCTACTTGACCATCCCCTCAGCTGCAGTGGTCACTTTGGAAGTTGGGCTGAGTGAAGGGCTTTTCAGCTTAGAGCCAATAAGATCTGTGGCTCTGACCTGGGCATCCTTCGACTCCAGGGCAGGTCCATTTCCAGTGATCCAACTCTTGGCAGAGCTGCCAGGGCTCTTCACAAGCTGACTTCTGCTGAAGCCCAGGCTTACCACATTGAAAGCCACTGCAGTGGACTGGCCTGTTGGGTCTCCTTGAGGGCAGATCACTGTACAGATCAGCCATTAATAGGCCTGCCACCCATTGCTTCTGATGCCTAGCTTTCTTTTCCTCCTGGTTTGTGTTAAAGCAGACCAGAGGATGCAAGTCAAGGGAGTGCCCGTGTCCCATCTCTAATCTTCGGTGGCCTGAACTACAAGTCTATAGTCACAGGCATGTTCTGTAGTAGTTTTTCTAAGGTAGACAATGCCCATGAGGAAAATTATATTCTCACTTTAAAACTTTCTTTCCCTTTGGTCTGAAAGGGAGGTTTTTTCTACTTACTGTATACTTCGCTGATGGCGAAGTGAATCTAGCTATGAGATTATTATTTAAGTTCTTATTTTGGCTATGCTATTGCAGAAAAATGTTAGCCATCTCTTTTATAAGGTCTAAAGATTAAATTGTGCATCCTACAGATTCCTTCATAATAGAGTTAGTTTCCTACCTTGAAGAGAATAGAGAAATGAAAGAACAAGTTGGGCTTAGAATAGAGAAATGGGGGAGCAAGTCCTAGATCGCTTGCTGACAATTTAAAATTATAAACTCATCAACCAACAAGAGGCACTTGCTTACTTCACAGTATTTTTGAAAGCACCTGTAGGATTTTACAAGTATTTAACCCTTTAAGCCTCTGGGGCTTTCTCATTAAGATAACTATCATGTCTCCAAAATATCTGGTTGAAATAAGATTTCTTAAAATCATGACATAACATAGACCAAATTTGATCATTGTTACAAGGTGATTATTCAAATTTTTGAAAAAAGCACATATTTAAATAACCCATAGCTCTTAATAAAAATTCAGCTGTTTTTGAACAATTAGAATTTAACAGACATCAAGAGAACATAATAGATTACTTTAACACATTGCTTTAACAGAGCATCAGAGTTTAATTCTATGTCAAAGAGAAATGGAGCTTCCTGTGATCTTTTGCTGTGAGGTTTCCTTCCTTTACCTTCTTTCATACTGGTGACCATGTTTCTGTGTTTCTGTGTGTAACACATCTGTAAGCATCTTTTGCAGGGCAGGATGAGTGGCAACAAATTCTTTCAGTTTCTGTTTGCTATGAAAAGTCTTAATTTCACCTTCATTCACAAATGAGATCTTTGCAGGATATAGTATTCTGGGCTGGCAGTTTTTCTCTCTTAGTACCTGGGCTATGTCTCGCCATTCCCTTCTAGCTTGTAGGGTTTCTGATGAGAAGTCTGCTGTGAGTCTAATTGGAGATCCTCTAAGAGTGATCTGACGTTTCTCTCTTGCACATTTTAGGATCTTTTCTTTATGTTTCACTGTGGTGAGTTTGATTACAACATGTCGTGGTGAGGATCTCTTTTGGTCATGTTTATTAGGGGTTCTATAAGCTTCCTGTACTAAGATGCCTCTGTCCTTCTCCAAACCTGGGAAATTTTCTGCTAGTATCTCACTGAAAATGCCTTCTAATCCTTTCTCCCTCTCCATGCCTTCAGGAACTCCTAGAACCCGAATGTTGGGTTTTTTAATAGTATCCTGTAGATTCCCGACAATATTTTTTAGATTTCTAATTTCTTCTTCTTTTCTTTGGTTTGCCTGTTTCCTTTCCTGTTCTCTGTCTTCTAAGTCCAATATTCTCTCTTCTGCTTCGCCCATTCTGTTTTTAAGGCTCTCTAATGTGTTTGTCATTTGATCTATTGAACTCTTCATTTCATTATGATTTCTCGTCACTATCAGAGTTTCTTGTTCCACTAGTTGTTTCATTTCATTTTGATTCCTCCTTAATATTTCATTTTCATGAGAGAGATTTTCTATCTTGTCCATGAAGGATTTCTGTAGTTCAAGAATTTGTTTTTGAGAACTTCTTAATGTTCTTATCAATTTTTTGAGATCCGCTTCTTGCATTTCTTCAATCTCATCATCTTCATAGTCTTGAATTGGGGTGTCTTTTTCATTTGGGGGTGTCATAGTGTCTTCCTTGTTCTTGTTAGCTTGGTTTTTGCGTTTGTTGTTTGGCATGTTGGAGATATTTGGTTTCTTCACTGTGGTGTTTTTTCTTGTTACACTATGGCTCTATATTAAGTGGACTGTCTGCTTTCAGTGGAGCCTTAGAGGCTTGAGATGAGTGTGGACTGAGAACTGTGTTTGGTTCCTCAGGGTTGAGGGTGTGTCAAGGATGACACTCCCAGGTTAGGTGTGGTAAATCTCTCTTTCTTTTTTTGATTTAAAAGGGAAGTAATTCCGCACAGCTGAACGTAATTGGAGGTAGTTAGCAGGCAAATGATATACCCACAGGAGCCAGAGATCGGAAGTTCTTTCCCAAGGACCACACAGGGAATCTCTGCTGCCCTCAGTGTGGGCTCCAATTCTCCTGCAGTCTCCCACTGGGTTGCCAAGTTAGATGCTAATCTCCTGTTATTTCACCCCTCCCCCCAGAGTCAGGTTTTTCTGCTAGGCTCAGGGCTGGTGCAGACCTGAGGTCGCCCTGCTTATGACGTATGTCCAAAATGGCGCCTGCTCTGTCTTGCTCGCCTTTGAGAGGTGAGCGGAGAGAGAGAAACTTGTGTCCGTATCAGTCACTTTTTTTATTTTTTTCTCTCTCTTCTAGTTAGCCTGGTGAACTTTTCCCCACGGAGTTTCAAGCCTCGTTCTCTCTAGCCTCCTCTTTCCGCTTGCCTGCTGGTATCTCGGGCTATGGAGGTTCGGCTCACCTCGCGTTCCAGCGCTGGTGCGTTGAGTCTGCCGCTGGTGTCCCGAACTTGGGCTCCCACGCTCTCCACGCAGGTCCACTGTGAATCACTAGTTTCGGAAGAGTTTCCTCTGCTGTTTCTTCCCCTACTCTTCCTTGACCCTGCAGTATCTCCACTTATATTAAACTTTCTCTCCCCCCGGACTAAGTGTGCTTCCTGCCTATTCCGCCATCTTGCTGCCTCCCCTCTCTAGGTTATTTATAATACATAATTCATTTTAAATGAGTTCATTTAAAATAATTGCATTGCTTAGATAATGACAGAAAAAAATCTGTACATGATCAGTGCAGATGCCATTTTTTAAGTATTCTCCATCTATGGTTGATTGAATTTGAAGGTGAAGAACCCACAGAGAGCAAGGACCAACTATGCATTCATAGAAATGGTCAGTTTTACAAATTGATTTGAGGATTTAAGTAATTTTCCCAAAATTCTCTGTATTTTGGTATGACAATACTCTTCGGAAGCTCCTATAACCATTCCTATCTCTCTTCTTTTTTAGTTGTTAACTGGACATACAAACCAATCCTCCTCTCTCAGCGATTAAGCATTTGTCACCCAGCCTTTTGTAGTTTTCAGCTCTTCATTTTATCTTTTATCTTTCTCAAGATAGCCAATTGCATTTGTTTCACTGGATTGCCAGTTTCCAGCAAGACTGACTGATGTTAGAAGCAGGATAGTAAGTCTCTGAGGAATTTTCAAGTTGGGGTTGATGTGTGTACATAACTACTTCATTGGCAATGGTTTTTGAGTCACATTTACAGTTGATTATATAGTCTTGAAATGTGTGCACTTATTTAATGAACGAGCTATTGCATCCTTTTTGTACAAATTCCTTTGAACATGGTTCCTAGGAGTCTTTCCCTAGACCAGATTGCTTCTTTTGGGGAGATTTCAACCAAAATAGTGCCAGCAGGTGCCAGGGTGGCAGCAGCCACCAAGCGGTTCACTTGCCCTTCTTGAGGCTTGATTCTCTCTTGGCCCATCCTGCTGCTCTGTGATGCACACCTAACAGGGAAGGATCCAAGGGAGAAAGAGAGGCAATGTCAAGTGAAAGAACTGGAAGGGAGGGAGATTTATCAGTGAATTCCTTTCCATTTAAGTTTGAAAAGGTAGCCAAATGTTTGGATTTAATGTCATCTGCAGGTTGTTCTGTTTAGGTTGTTCTGCTGGAGACAGACTAGAATGAGGGAGAGAGAGAGAGAGAGAGAGAGAGAGAGAGAGACTGAGATTTAGATCTAGAGTTAAGTAGATATACTGAAAACCAAGTGTGTTATGCCCATGCACACCCGTGGAGAAGGAAGCTGCCTCTGCTTAGAGGTACTCCTGGAGCTGGGCCAAAGGTTAGGTTCTGCGTTTTTAGGCACTGAACCACTCCAGCAAAGCATTCCGAGTGTCTTCTTTCTTCACTTTGACTCAATGGAGGCAGGTAGAAACAAAGGCAGCGGCAAATTGTTCTTTGACATTTTTTTTCTTCAGGTATTCAGAATTTGTTTTGCTCTGTTTTATAATAAGTCTAAACCCTTTCTACTTTGTCTTTGTTTTCCCGTCGTGGCCTTAGTGATCCTGTGCACTTGGGTTGTCTCTAGCACCATAGTCATGATATTTTCAGACCTGGATCTTTGCTTTCTGAAAGAATGGGCTTTTGTAAAGTGTGGATTTATCATGATCCGACTTGGATAACTTATTCTTGCTATGTTATAGGAAACAAATCAATTTCCCAAAACATAAAATTGCTTCTCAATGATTATTAAAGCCAGGGCAAGGCCACAATGAATCACTATCCACATTCCCCAAATATCTCTGAAAATGCTTTGCAAAGTAGGACTTTCTTGAAATCTGTTTTCAGTGGAGTAAGGAAAGGAGAGAGCGAAGAGGGTGAGGGAAGAAAAGGAGGGTGAGGATGAGCATATGAAAGACAAAAAAAAAAATACAGTCACATTTTATGTGCTAAAGTAATGGTCATCCAATATGGATGAGTCCTTTTGGCATTGTACCACCAAGTGTTTTCTAACCTCACTGAAGAAGAGCGGTGATAGACTGTACAAAATTTGTCCTTACACATATCAAGCTATTATGTATTCTGTCAGCATGAACTAAGACTTACCATTTTATTTTATTTTTTAAAGATTTATTTATTTATTTGGAAGACAGAGTTACAGAGGGGCAAAGGCAGAGGCAGAGAGATAAAGATCTTCCATCAACTGGTCACTGCCTACATGGCTACAGCGGCCAGAGCTGAGCTGATTCAAAGCCAGGAGCTTTTTCCAGGTCTCCTAAGTGGGTGCAGGTGCCTACGGACTTGGATCATCTTCTACTGCTTTCCCAGGTCATAGCAGAGAGTTAGACCTGACTTTTTTGTTTGTCAATTCTTATTCTCTTCACTTCACCCACTTATCTTTCCCACTAAATAACTACCTGATTTATGGGCTCTTAGAAATAAAGTATGAGTCTGCAAAAATTTTCAGTTTTAACATGCTAGCCCTTACTAAGAAAAGAAAATTTGAATTCAACCTTGATCACTTAGAGGTTGCTTAAAGACACAAAAGAACCAATACTGATACAGAATAAATAATTTGTTGTAGGATTTACCCATACATGGTGAACTGATTAAATAGCCTGTGTGAGGCAGTTGTTTCTACGTCTGATGTTGAACTTTAGACTGCATAGCAGGCCTTAAAGGAGAACAGATGGACGCAAAGTAGATGAGAACAAAAGACAAACCAGAACCCCTGCTAGCGTCTCCTCACTTCTAGACCTCAACCTCCAAGGATGCAGGGGACTCCCAGGAGACACCAGGCCTGGGTCACAAACCTCCAGGGGACCTCTGACCAGAGCTAGAGACATCCAAAACTACCCAATCTCCATACCCTAAGCATGGCTACTGCTTCTCTTCCTCTTCCCACATTAATGCAGAACTCCCTTGCAGCTATTCTTAGCCCCAAGTTCTACCGGAAAGGGGCTTTGGGGAAAGGTTTTATCTGAGCTAAATACACAGAGTATAACAAAGTCTGCATCTGAATTAGAGTGTCATCTGCCAAGGAATTCAGAGGGCAATGCCAGTCAGTGTCGTTAAAGTATGGGCATGTGACTGTAATCTCAGCTTCTACAGCAACTTGAGCAAAAATACTGTTTACTGTATTGCTTGTACAGCTGCCTGTGTAAAGCACCGTGTAAATAATTGAATAAACATCAAGAGGACAAGCAGTGAGAACAACAACGGAGCTGTGAGCTCCAAAGCCTGCTGGTCAGTGAGTTCTTTTGGTTGTTCCCAGCCTGAGTCTCTTCTCACTGCTCACATTCTCCTTGTCTATCTCTCATATCCCCTGATACCTTCAAAATAATTTGCTGGAAGCTCTGTTTTTAAAATATCAGCACCATTCTCAGAAGGCAAACCAGAACATAACTTGAACATAGAGTCCCTAATCAGTGCACATAGTTCTAAAGTCGAATCTGGTCTACAAAAATTTAAGCCTTTGGGTCATTTGGTTTATCTCAGGGTCCTTATATCTGTTTTTGACACTTACTGTTCATTTACTGTCTTCTGGTCATCTGCAGAAAGCTTCCTGTCAAACACATGCTTCCCAAACGTTTATCATGAATGACTTCAATGTGCCAACACGCAGAGTTATGGGCATAGTGACAGGAGACATGTGTCCCACCTAGAGTAACACAGTGATGATCTGTATTCAGCAAAATTGTCTTAGTGGTCTCCTGTGGTTTGGAGGGAATCCTCATGCTAATAAAAAATGTAAAGCATTTAATTTTGTATATTTGTGGTGCATCCAGTGTTTAGTTACAGTTCCACTATTTTACTTCTACACAGCTTGAGATAGGGGATGGCCTCCTTTTGTAGCCTTGAGTTCAAAGGCAGCACATCATTTCATATTTTCCTTCTACTAACTACAAGCTCTAAGAAATAAGTCATTGACACCTTGCTACTCAAGGATGTTCATGAACCAGCAGCATGGGCATTATCTGGGAGCTTGCAAGCAATGTGGACCCTCAGTCCTAAGCCCAGAGCTGCTGAATCATCATCTGTATTTTAACAAGGTTTCTTTATTGTGGGTGAGCACATTAAAATGTGATAAGTACCTAATGAACTCCTGGAGACATCTTATTAAACTGGAAGTCATAATATAATACACAAATGGTCAAGAGTTTTAAGTGAGATAGTGCATGCTAAGTATGTGGTACAGAAGCCTGGAGCAAAAGGAGTTTCCTCTACTAAACAAATTTGAGTGGGCATTTTTTTGTTGTTCTCTGATTAATGGAAGAAGATTTTACTGGTCAAGGGAATCCTTGGGAAAGACACTATCCTAGAGAGAAGAGCAGAACCTAGAGGAAGGAAGGTGTCTACTCCTGGGAATAAAGCATTGTGAGCATGCATAGGTCAGTCATCTGTCTCAAGAAAGCCGTGCCAGGGAGCCTCTTCAACCACGTGGAGGGCGTGTCCTGTGCTGTTGGCCACACAGATGTCATTTAGTCTTTGTGCCAAATTTCCTTATTGGCATTACTCCTCATGAGACATTTCTGTAAAACCCTGCTTAGTTTGTTCACAAGTAAAACCCCTGAAGGGAATACACATGTGGGATCTTTGTAATCAGGGAAGATTTCATTTTAATCTTCTTGCCCAGAAAACAGCTGTAGAAAAGGATACATTGTCAAGTCCAGCAGGAATTATCATGCCTTTCACGCAAACATAGGTATTGAGCAACCAGGGCTTGTAAGATACTTCAAAAGTTGTTCTTTTTTTTTTTTTTACATTATTTAGAGAATACTTTATTAGTTCTGTAATCAAACCCACTCAAAAGTTGTTCTTAAGCCTGCTGTGCTTATGATGTTGGTGGCAGGTTAATTTAACATTTGTTGATACCTATGAATAAGTATAGAAAAAGGCAATTTTCCTAAAAATATTTTCTGAGTGCAAGCTTAGATGTCATGGCCAATAAATAAGTTATATTTACATAACAATAGGAAGTAGCATAGAGAAATTACAAATAAGCCTTTCTTTTATATTTTAGTACCAAGGATAACTAGGTGTTCCCTTGTATTACTCGCGTAGATTGAAGTAAATTAACATTTTGATTGAACCTTTTATCTGCCAAGAAATCTGTAGATTTTCAAATACTAACAATACGTGGATAATTATATATAGCATATTATTCCAAAAAAGAAAATACCTTTCAATCTTCATTGGTGTTCCCGAATGAGACCAATTATTACTTTACTATTTTCTATTTTAAGATATCATTAAAACTATACAGTACTTGCATGTATTATATGACATTTCTGACATTTCCACCTCATGAACACATAAAGGTTTTTAGAGCTGTGTTATAGTTTTACCATAATCACTATTCCAGAATATGTAATATGTATTTTAATATAATTGATAAAATAATTCTCAGAGTGCATACAGAAACACACATGCACACAATCCTAACCCTGATGATACAAAAAAAATTCTATTTTCTTTATCTACATTTTGAGCAGTGTATGTGGTATTGTTTCTTATCAGATTACAGAAATATTGTACTGTCTAATGCTGTACTAGGGGCGCTCTTAAGTGTGTTTTACTCCTGTTTATCTAGATTTGATTATGAGCTTCAGTGCAAATGAGCAATATGTCTTCGTTTTATGTCATGCCTGTGGTCTGGTTCCTGAAATTGCCAAGATTAGCTGAAATTGCTAAGATTAGCAGGATTGCATTGTGATGATCAGTGCTTCAGATAGGAATGATTTTGTGTGTTTCAAAATAACATGGGTAATGATAGTACATAGCCTGAATTGTATGTGGGACTGGAATTTGCCTTTCTGTTTTCAATCTCCTAGCGTGAACAACAACAATCCTGAGTTCTCTTTCCTACTCAATATGTCAAGTATTTCAATACAGTTATCATGGCTCCCCCAAGTTGTCTTTCTTTGGCTAACTGTTCAGATTTTCTTTGCTCCACTATGCCCATGATCTGTTTTACCAAAACATTGCATTGTGATGTTAAACATTGGTTTCAGTTCTTTAAGCCCTGCTGTGCCCACACCCTTAGCTACTTAATCATATAGTTCCTCCTACTAAATCTGAATGTAAGACTCTTCAACACTTGAATTCAGGCTGTGCCTCATCACATTTTTTTTCTTTTTTTAAAAAGATTTTATTTATTTATTTGAAAGAGTTACACAGAGAGAGAAGGAAAGGGAGAGAGAGAGAGAGAGAGAGAGAGAGAGAGGTCTTCCATCTCCTGGTTCACTCCCTAATTGGGCATACTAGCTGGAGCTGTGCTGATCCAAAGCCAGGAGCCAGGAGCTTCCTCCAGGTCTTCCCACAGTGGTGCAGGGTCCCAAGGACTTGGTCCATCTTCTACTGCTTTCTCAGGCCATGGTAGAGAGATGGATCAGAAGTGGAGCAGCCGGGACCTGAACGGGTGCCCATATGGGATGCTGGCACTGCAGGCGGAGGCTTTACCCGCTCTGCCACAGTCCCGGCCTGGTCACTTTTTTAAGTTAATGAAATGTAGGTAGAAATGACAGGGTACTGATTCTGAGGGTAGATTTTCAAAAGCCCCCATCATTGTACTTTGTTCTTGCACCTCTGTCATTTCCCTAAGCAGAATGTGCACCAGCTAGATAGTGGTCCAAGGAGGAATAAGAAATGCATAAAGCCAACTCAGATCCAGCCTGTAACACATAATCAGGCTTCTAGCTGTGCCCATCTGAGATCAGCATGTTTTTTCTAACTGACTTGCAGATATGTGAAAAATGTTTTCACATACAAATGAGATTTTTGTGGTGGTTTGTTGCAGCAATAACTGCCTGATATAGGCCTACTTTAGTTGAAAGTGATTTCCAAGACAAAAAATGGAACTGTCTGACCGGTCCAGTGCATCTGTTTCTTCCTTTTGGACACATAGGACTGAGTATCGTATAACTCTGGTTGTGTGATGTTCCAGGGCGAGCTTTCACATCACATTCAATGATGTGGAAGGTGTCTCCTGGAATTGTTCAGTTCTGCAGTATTGTGGAGTGTGCATGTTGTATGTTGTTTAGCATTATATTAGGCTTTGTCTATGTTCATATTACATTCTTGGCTAATTTAGGACTGCTGTGGCAAATACCCTTGTCTTTTACTTGCGTAATTAATCTTTTTGAATGCAGTTAGTCCTCCATATCCACAGGTTCCATGTCCAAGAATTCAACAAACCACGGATCAGAAATACTTAAAAATAAAAAAAATTGCATCTGCACTGAACATGTTGATTTTTTAGTCCTTAGATAATACAAGCTATTTGCATAGCATTTTCATTGAATTAGATATTGTGAGGAATCTAGAGATGATTTAAAACATATGGGAAGATGTGCACAGGTTATAAGCAAATTCTATGCCATCATATAGAAGGGATTGAGCATCTGTGGATTTTGATATCTTCAGGTAGTCCTGGAATCAATCCCTTGTGGATATTGAGGCATGATTGTAAAATTTACCCTCAGCTTAACCACTTGGACATTTGGTTTAGACCATCAAAAAAATGTGTGATTTTTTTAGTCAAAGATATCTATGGCCAAATAAAATTGTATGAGTGCAGATTTTTTTTAACTTTTATTTAATGAATATAAATTTCCAGTGTACAGCTTATGGATTACAATGGCTTCCCCCTCCCATAACTTCCCTCCCACATGCAACCCTCCCCTCTCCCGCTCCCTCTCCCCTTCCATTCACATCAAGATTAATTTTCAATTCTCTTTATATACAGAAGATCAATTTAGTATAAAGATTTCAACAGTTTGCACCCACATAGAAACACAAAGTGAAACATACTGTTTGAGTACTAGTTATAGCATTAAATCACAATGTACAGCACATTAAGGACAGAGATCCCACATGAGGAGCAAGTGCACAGTGGCTCCTGTTGTTGACCCAACAAATTGACACTCTAGTTTATGGCGCCAGTAACCATCCTAGGCTGTCGTCATGAGTTGCCAAGGCTATGGAAGCCTTCCAAGTTTACCGACTCTGATCATATTTAGACAAGGTCATAAAAGACAGAGTGAGGATAGTAACCAATGATCCTAAGAGTGGCATTTACCAGGTTTGAACAATTATACAGCATTAAGTGGGGAAGAGGACCATCAGTACACACAGGTTGGGAGTAGAGCCATTGGTGGTAGAGTAGAGGTTATGATTACAAAGGAATGAGGCCCAAGTGCACTAGACAGGGTCTGGAACAAAGGACAGAGTCATTATTAGAGGAGCTAATAAAGGTGCTGTCTAAGCTACAAGTAATTTTTCTGATTGAGAGGCAAATAGAGCCTGATAGAAGGGGCTTGATAATAATCTGTTGGGCTTTAGGCCTTGTAAATTCAGAGGCCCAGACCTATCTATCTCTTCACATGGGGTATATCCTAAGGGAGGTGTGAACCTCCTAGGGGAAGGCACTCTGTTGACTTTCATTACTTGGCTGGCCTGGGAGGAGAGCTGGCCAGGTAAAGGCAGGGGGCATCCCTAACAAGAAATTTACAGTTCTGCCTGCAATGTTGCTGACCCTACTTGACCATCCCCTCAGCTGCAGTGGTCACTTTGGAAGTTGGGCTGAGTGAAGGGCTTTTCAGCTTAGAGCCAATAAGATCTGTGGCTCTGACCTGGGCATCCTTCGACTCCAGGGCAGGTCCATTTCCAGTGATCCAACTCTTGGCAGAGCTGCCAGGGCTCTTCACAAGTTGGCTTCTGCTGAAGCCCAGGCTTACCACATTGCAAGCCACTGCAGTAGACTGGCCTGTTGGGTCTCCTTGAGGGCAGATCATTGTACAGATCAGCCATTAATAGGCCTGCCACCCATTGCTTCTGATGCCGAGCTTTCTTTTCCTCCTGGTTTGTGTTAAAGCAGACCAGAGGATGCAAGTCAAGGGAGTGCCCGTGTCCCATCTCTAATCTTCGGTGGCCTGAACTACAAGTCTATAGTCACAGGCATGTTCTGTAGTAGTTTTTCTAAGGTAGACAATGCCCATGAGGAAAATTATATTCTCACTTTAAAACTTTCTTTCCCTTTGGTCTGAAAGGGAGGTTTTTTCTACTTACTGTATACTTCGCTGATGGCGAAGTGAATCTAGCTATGAGATTATTATTTGAGTTCTTATTTTGGCTATGCTATTACAGAAAAAATGTTAGCCATCTCTTTTATAAGGTCTAGAGATTAAATTGTGCGTCCTACAGATTCCTTCATAATAGAATTAGTTTCCTACCTTGAAGAGAATAGAGAAATGAAAGAACAAGTTGGGCTTAGAATAGAGAAAGGAGGGAGCAAGTCCTAGATGGCTTGCTGACAATAGCAATATCACATGAATACTTAGCAAACCGTTTCAACCATTAGATAACAACTTAAGAAAACATTTACCAGAAGGTCCAATGCCTTCTATAAATTTTAAGAATCATGTATTTGAAAACACCTCTTAAATATCTAACATGGTGTAGTTTGTTTAACCAGTAAACTTAAGCACAACCATCTAAAATGTTTTTAGTTTCTTTCTACCAACACGTTTAAAATGTATGATACACAGATTCAGGTCACACAAATTAAAATGTATCTTTGATTGATTTTAGCAGCTTACATTTATGGACAATCTTATCTATAAGCCATTTAAAATAAAACTCTTAATAAAATTTCCCCATGTGGACATACAATATGTACACACATATAACATAGCATAATAGACCAATATAGCAATTTTAATAATAGCTTTTAAAATCTTTAACTCTTTTTGTAGATTGCCAATTGATTTGAATTGCTTTTTGTTTTTAGTAACCTCAGTTAACCATACTTTCTCTCAGTTGGTACTGTTAATACATTATTGGCTTCATCTGTTTACAGAGCCATCCCAAAGTGCTGAATACAATAGAAGTGGCTGGAAAAAGTCCATAGGAACCTATAGGAGGACAGCTAAACACAGAACCAACAACGCTTTAGTTTTATGAGCAGCACATCATATATAACTATGGATGACAAAAGACTTTAAGTCGCCATGTTTAAAATTATAAACTCATCAACCAACAAGAGGCACTTGCTTACTTCACAGTATTTTTGAAAGCACCTGTAGGATTTTACAAGTATTTAACCCTTTAGGCCTCTGGGGCTTTCTCATTAAGATAACTATCATGTCTAGTAACACAAGATCATTAGACTTTTTAATTCTCAAACATTTGTATTAATAGCATTTTCCATTATAGAAACTTAAAGTCTGGTACCACATCACATCTTGACAGTCCTTCTAATATAATCCAAATAGCCTGATTAGTTGGTGTCTCTATAAGATGAGAGACATAGGTCCTTCGATTTTTTCAGTTGGGCCCAAACTGGAAAAACCAAAGTCCAGGATTTACTGGAAATTTTAGAGACCAGATTGTTTGAAACTTTGATTTTTTGAATGCCTGTCAAGAATGCCAAGAAGGCTCAAAATCCAAAATATCTGGTTGAAGTAAGATTCCTTAAAATCATGACATAACGTAGACCCAATTTGATCATTGTTACAAGGTGATTATTCAAATCTTTGAAAATAAGCACATATTTAAATAACCCATAGCTCTTAATAAAAATTCAGCTGTTTTTGAACAATTAGAATTGAACAGACATCAAGAGAACATAATAGATTACTTTAACACATTGCTTTAACAGAGCATCAGAGTTTAATTCTATGTCAAAGAGAAATTGAGCTTCCTGTGATCTTTTGCTGTGAGGTTTCCTTCCTTTACCTTCTTTCATATTGGTGACCATGTTTCTGTGTTTCTGTGTGTAACACATCTTTAAGCATCTTTTGCAGGGCAGGATGAGTGGCAACAAATTCTTTCAGTTTCTGTTTGCTATGAAAAGTCTTAATTTCACCTTCATTCACAAATCAGAGCTTTGCAGGATATAGTATTCTGGGCTGGCAGTTTTTCTCTCTTAGTACCTGGGCTATGTCTCGCCATTCCCTTCTAGCTTGTAGGGTTTCTGATGAGAAGTCAGCTGTGAGTCTAATTGGAGATCCTCTAAGAGTAATCTGACGTTTCTCTCTTGCACATTTTAGGATCTTTTCTTTATGTTTCACTGTGGTGAGTTTGATTACAACATGTCGTGGTGAGGATCTCTTTTGATCATGTTTATTAGGGGTTCTATAAGCTTCCTGTACTAAGATGCCTCTGTGCTTCTCCAAACCTGGGAAATTTTCTGCTAGTATCTCACTGAAAATGCCTTCTAATCCTTTCTCCCTCTCCATGCCTTCAGGAACTCCTAGAACCCGAATGTTGGTTTTTTTAATAGTTTATTCTGTAGATTCCTGACAATATTTTTTAGATTTCTAATTTCTTCTTCTTTTCTTTGGTTTGCCTGTTTCCTTTCCTGTTCTCTGTCTTCTAAGTCCAATATTCTCTCTTCTGCTTCGCCCATTCTGTTTTTAAGGCTCTCTAATGTGTTTGTCATTTGATCTATTGAACTCTTCATTTCATTATGATTTCTCGTCACTATCAGAGTTTCTTGTTCCACTAGTTGTTTCATTTCATTTTGATTCCTCCTTAATATTTCATTTTCATGAGAGAGATTTTCTATCTTGTCCATGAAGGATTTCTGTAGTTCAAGAATTTGTTTTTGAGAACTTCTTAATGTTCTTATCAATTTTTTGAGATCTGCTTCTTGCATTTCTTCGATCTCATCATCTTCATAATCTTGAATTGGGGTGTCTTTTTCATTTGGGGGCGTCATAGTGTCTTCCTTGTTCTTGTTAGCTTGGTTTTTGCGTTTGTTGTTTGGCATGTTGGAGATATTTGGTTTCTTCACTGTGGTGTTTTTTCTTGTTACACTATGGCTCTATATTAAGTGGACTGTCTGCTTTCAGTGGAGCCTTAGAGGCTTGAGATGAGTGTGGACTGAGAGCTGTGTTTGGTTCCTCAGGGTGTGTCAAAGATGACACTCCCAGGTTAGGTGTGGTAAATCTCTCTTTCTTTTTTTTTTGATTCAAAAGGGAAGTAATTCCGCACAGCTGAACGTAATTGGAGGTAGTTAGCAGGCAAATGATATACCCACAGGAGCCAGAGATTGGAAGCTCTTTCCCAAGGACCACACAGGGAATCTCTGCTGCCCTCAGTGTGGGCTCCAATTCTCCTGCAGTCTCCCACTGGGTTGCCAAGTTAGAAGCTAATCTCCTGTTATTTCACCCCTCCTCCCAGAGTCAGGTTTTTCTGCTAGGCTCAGGGCTGGTGCAGACCTGAGGTCGCCCTGCTTATGACGTATGTCCAAAATGGCGCCTGCTCTGTCTTGCTCGCCTTTGAGAGGTGAGCGGAGAGAGAGAAACTTGTGTCCGTATCGGTCACTTTTTTAATTTTTTTCCTCTCTCTCTTCTAGTTAGCCTGGTGAACTTTTCCCCACGGAGTTTCAAGCCTCGTTCCCTCTAGCCTCCTCTTTCCGCTTCCCCGCTGGTGTCTCGGGCTATTGAGGTTCGGCTCACCTCGCGTTCCAGCGCTTGTGTGTTGAGTCTGCCGCTGGTGTCCCGAACTTGGGCTCCCACGCTCTCCACGCAGGTCCACTGTGAATCACTAGTTCCGGAAGAGTTTCCTCTGCTGTTTCATCCCCTACTCTTCCTTGACCCTGCAGTATCTCCACTTATATTAAACTGTCTCTCCCCAGGACTAATAGTGTGCTCCCTGCCTATTCCACCATCTTCTATTTTTTGCAGATTTTTAATGAACACTAGGTGATCCAAAGTTCTGAAGATTTCTACAGTTAAGAAAATAATTTAACCTTCATTTACTCAATGTTTCCCTAAAACTACTGAAGTCTTTTTCAAGTCATCATAGTAATATACCATAGGCTGGTGTTCTTTATATATTTTGCAAGTCATTAACTTATTCTATCAGTTATTTTCCTTTTGATTCTATTTTCCAATAACATTACCTGTTTTTTTTTTCTTTTAAGATTTTATTTGAAATGCAGAATTGCAGAGAGAGAGAGAGAGAGAGAGAGAGAGAGAGAGGAATTCCATATGCTGGTTCACTCTCCAAATAGCTATAATGGCCAGGGCTAGGCCAGGCAGAAGCCAGGAACTAGGAGCTTCTTCTGGGTTTCCCACTTCAGTGCAGGGACCCAAGGACTTGGGCCATCTTTTCTGCTTTCCCAGGCACATTAGCAGGAAGCAGGATGGTCGGTGAGCAGCTGGGACTCCAAGCAGTGCCCGTTTGGGATGCTGCCGCTGCAGGCGGTGGCTTAACCCTCTGCACCACAGCACTGGCCCCAGACCTACTGTTTTAACATCTGCACAAAAATGTGTGTGTATTTGGTATTTGGGATACTTATCTTCATTTAAGTTACTGAGAAAAAGGATTAAAAGGGATTGTTAAGGCAAACTATTTGACATTTGCCTCAGCTCATTGGCTTTCTCATGACTGTGACAACCTCTGAATTAGAAATTATTTCATAGCTGACACAGCATCCATCCTATACTGTTTTACTTTTATCTCTGATTAGAATATATACAATGCCTTGTAATCAGGATATTTTCTAGTTTTTAAATCTAAAGTAAAGGTTATGTCTATTGTTCTTAATTGGCTTTAAAAGTTTTGAAAATGCAAAGTAGACAGTACTTCTCATAAATCTTATAGAATTAGTTAGATAATTTCTTATCTAGAGTAACAGAACCCTAGTTACTGTTTTTGTTTAACGTGTAACAACTTAATGTATATATGTATTTGTCTTCCATTTCATGTAAACTTGAAAGCCATGCATAAATGACCACTGTGCTATCTGATGGAAGATCTTATCTGGAAGTCTGGTAGATTTTGTAGTTTCATTTGTCAAACTTGTGACAGAAGTGGTTATTCCTTCAAAAACAGAAATTAGTCCAAACAAGTCCACATCGGGAGATTTCGCTTTCTAGGGCATCCTCAGGAAAATATTTCTCCTCTTCTACTTACTTTCCCTTCTGCTTTTGTCTTCCTTCTTGCAGATCTTAAGTTCCTTCCATTGACTGATATGTATCGAAATTTGAATAAATGTTAACTCCACAGCTGGAAACGATTCTAAGTAAAATAGTTTGTGTAAAATCCATACCCAAAATGACGTTTCTATATTAATTATCCTGCATCTGCAAAGGAAGAAATACAAACCATTAAAAGTTGGAAATGTCATGAGGAGAAAGGCACAAGTCATAAGTTTATAATTTTTTACTTATAAATATGTCTCCTATTTAGACAGCTAATGTGATGTATTAATATTCTTGATGAATTATATTAAAATACCAATAAAATGCTTATACATCTAAGTCACTGTAAAATAAATATCTAAAGCTAAAAGTAATTTATAATAACTACTTCCTAATCACTCTTTTTGTCAGGCTGTTACTTTTCAGTTTACATTGCTACTTTTGGAACTATAAACAGTATAGTTTTCTAATCCTTCATACTGTCACTTCCCAAAGTACTTGTGCTATATTACTGCCTACTTGTGTTTTCAATGCCATATATGTTATGTGGTGCTTCAGACAGGAGTTTGAAAATGTCACTGGAGATGGATACTCATATTTCCTTTTGTGAATTAATTGAAATAGAAAAGAGCTATATTGTCATATTATAGAACTGTAATCTCTAGAGTTCAAACACAGTGCATCCCAAATCTGTCTCCAGATTGAAATACCCAGGCCCTACTAGGAGTACTGACCAAGCAATATTGGGTGGTCTTTTAATGAGGTGCTAAGGTAAGTGTAATCAGAGGTAATGGGATGATTCTTCCTTATGCTTTGTGTCTTGAGTGTCCACCTGGATGAAAGAGTTACAGTTGCTGGTCTTCATGAGCATGTTTGCTGAGGTTTAATGAAGTGTTATTGGCATTTTAAACTTTGTTTCCCAATTTGGACAAGATGGATAACAATATGTTTATTATTTTTATAATGGACTGACAGAATGCTAGCAGATTTTCTCCTTTTCTGTTTTCTTCATTTTTTTTAAAGAAAATTATGTTATTTGGGCATTGAGTTGCCATTTCTAAGGTACAATTATTATAATTTTGCTTTTAAGTCCTGTTCCAAGATTCAAGATATTAGGTCATTTACTTATTATCAATTAAATGTTCTTTTACACCACACACAAACATATACACATATACACACAAACAATTATTGTATATGTTATTTTTCTGCTCCTCTAGAAAAAAAAATGATGATTAAAATTGCATTACAATTATATGGCTGTGTTAAAAAAGAAATAATAAACTTTCAGTTAGGATTTAGGCTGTAGGTACTCTGTGGTAAAGGGTAAAATACAAACAGTAAAACATATTCAGCTAACATTCAAGTATGTTTTTGTTTCTTCTAAAAATGATACAAAATTAGGGATAGAAAGTCAATGAAACTAAGTCTTTTTTTTTTTGGACAGGTAGAGTGGACAGTGAGAGAGAGAGACAGAGAGAAAGGTCTTCCTTTGCCGTCGCTTCACCCTCCAATGGCTGCTGCGGCCGGCACACCGTGCTGATCCGAAGGCAGGAGCCAGGTGCTTCTTCTGGTCTCCCATGGGGTGCAGGGCCCAAGCACTTGGGCCATCTTCCTCTCCATGCCCGGACCATAGCAGAGAGCTGGCCTGGAAGAGGGGCAACCAGGACAGAATACGGTGCCCCGACCGGGACTAGAACCCGGTGTGCCGGCTCAGCAGGCAGAGGATTAGCCTATTGAGCCACGGCGCTGGCTCGAAACTAAGTCTTAAAAACAGTTTGTGTAAGGGCCAACATTGTGGCATAGCGGGTACAGCCACAGGTTGCAACACTGGCATCGATATTGGCACTGGTTTGAGTCCTGACTGTTCCATTTCTGATCCAGCTCCCTGCTAATACTACTCAGATAACAGTGGAAGATGCTCCAAGTGTTTGGTCCCTTGACACTGAAGTGAGAGACAAGAAAGAGGCTCCTGGCTCCTAGCTTCAGCTTTGCCCAATCCAAGCGATTGCAACCATCTGGAGGGTGAACCAGTAGATGGAAGATCTCTCTATGTGTCTCTCCCTGGCTCTCTATATCTCTGACTTTCAAATCAATAAACAAATTTTTTAAAAAATGGTTGTTTCATATCATGGATAATAGGCAAGGTTTCTCTTAGCAGATGGAATGAATACTTAGTTACTTTTCTAAGCCACAATTCATCCATATAATTGCATTATAATCTCATTATAATTACAAAATCCTTAACAAATCGGTTCTAGTTCAAGAGTTTGAGCATTGTATTTGATAGAGTTATGTAATAATAGCTGAAATTTACAGAGCTCTTAGTATATGCCAGCCATGTGTCAATGCATCCATTGTTACTTTGATATTTGTACTGATTTAAGTTCTATGGTTAAAATTCAATCTTGTTATTGATTTTTAACTCAAAATTTTCTTGAAGAGCTAATATGTGAGAAACAATGAAAGTAAAATATATATCAAAAGAGCTTTTCATTTTCATGGTTGTAAGTCAAAAGGGGGATAAGATAAACTAAGAAACATCCTTTGGGCATTTTCTGTGAACTTATTAACATACAATAGTATATTGAATTGCACACAAATAAGTTAATGTATAAAAGTACTTAGTTTTTTAAAATGATGTATTTATTTATTTATTGAAGGTCAAAATTACAGAGACAGAGGGAGAGGCAGGGAAAAAGAAACAGAGAGAAAGAGAGAGAGAGATCGTCCATCTGCTAGTTCATTCCTCAAATAGCCACAATGGCCAGGACTGGAAAGGCTGAAACCAGAAGCCAGGAATTTCATCTGGGTCTCCCACATGGATGACAGGAAACCAAGCACTTGGGTCATCTTCTGCTGCTTTCCCAGGCACATTGGCAAGGAGTTGGATCAGAAGTGGAGCAGCATGGACTTGAACTGGCACCCATATTGGTTACCAGCACTGTGGACAGCAGCCTGAAAATACTTATCTTTTAAAAATGCATTATCTTTTAAAAATGCATTTTTCCGGCCAGCGCCATGACTCACTGGGCTAATCCTCCGCCTAGCAGTGCCGGCACACCGGGTTCTAGTCCCGGTCGGGGCGCCGTATTCTGTCCTGGTTGCCCCTCTTCCAGGCCAGCTCTCTACTGTGGCCAGGGAGTGCAGTGGAGGATGGCCCAAGTGCTTGGGCCCTGCACCCCATGGGAGACCAGGAGAAGCACCTGGCTCCTGCCTTCGGATCAGAGCGGTGCCCCGGCCGCAGCGCACCAGCCGCAGCAGCCATTGGAGGGTGAACCAACAGCAAAGGAAGACCTTTCTCTCTGTCTCTCTCTCTCACTGTCCACTCTGCCTGTCAAAAAAAAAAAATGCATTTTTCCCCCAAAATTAAATCTTTATATTTCTTATCTAGCTGTTCACTCAGAATATTTATAAATATTTAAAAATGATTTCTATAAAAAAGTGGAATACCTTTCCATGTACTTACTACTCAAAATATATTGTTTGATTCAGGACTATCAGTAGCTTTCAGGAGTTTTTAGAAATACAACATATCAGGCATCATGCAAACCTGTTGAATCAGAACTTTCATTTTACTAAAACTCTAGCTGATTCATAAGCATATTTTATTAGTTAAAAAATAAAAATTTAAATCCACTTTTAAAAGAGAATTCACGTGACTTAAATATATACTGTTATCATAAAGTAGAGGAGAAAAGTCTGCATAGTTTTCATGTCTCAAATATGTAACAAATCATTAAAGTTCTCTTTAAATCAATGTAGTTTTTAACCATTTTTGACTTGCCTTATGTTACTCATTTGCATTCAGAAGTGCTCAGAATATATTTGAAATTACATGTTACAAATGGGAGATTTTAAATTATTAAATTCATTATTTAAAAAAGAAGCAGCAAGTTTTAGTACTCCTTAGAGCTTAAAACTTGTTAGACCACCAGGGGGTGCTAATGCTTTTGATATGCATTTTCAAAATACTAAATCTAGATAAAATTAAGTTTTCAGAAAGAAAGGAATGAATATGTGTAACATGTGAGTAAACCCTTTATAGGAAAAAAAGAATGATGCAGGCTGGTGAAGTTAAAACCTGCACTGGAAATTAAAATTTGTTATATGATATGCTTTTATGCAAAAGAAATAATTTTTAAAACCTTACTTCATGGTTCTATGTTTTGAATCTTTTTGCAAAGCTAGAAGAAAATATTTAGCATATAAACATTAAAGAAAACATGCTGAAACATAACAATTCTCTTGTGAGACCAGAATTATGGGAGATTATCTTCTTCTGTATACTTATGTGTATTTTCTGTTTCATTTTCCAACATTTTCATGGGAGATTTAGTTTATAATGTTTTAAAAAGATATAAAAAAGGAAAGAAGAAGCAGAAAAGAAAGAGAGAAAGAAGAGAGAGGACTCCTCTGCCAGGATATTTTGTGGCTAACACTGAAATTTTATTGAGAGTTCCAAATTATTTAAATATATTTAGGACTCGAGAAAACACAGCATTAGTTGTATGAATAGGATTACGTAATATTGACAACACCAAGTACATCCTCAACTTGCTTGTCTTTATGTGGTCCATAATGAGGCAACAAGGAAAATGACTTCATTTCAGATTCCTTCTTAAATCAGTTTAACATTAGACATGATTTCAAGAGGATCTTCTATTGACTGAGACTGAACCCAAGTGACTACAATTGTGTTGCTCTGGCAGAATATACTCCATCTTTTTATCTCAGGAGGGTACCATTGGTGTGACTGTCTTAGTACATCTAGAACAAACTTGGTGTCCCATAGAGGTAAGATTTTAAAGAAGCTTCACTAATATGCTTATAAGTAATTTAGGTCCAGGAGAAAAGAATAAAACAAAAGAATTATAGAAAAATATTTAGTTGAAGACATCTGTAGTGCACTGTAGAATAAATAGGATGTGTAAGTGGATGTATATATGTTTCTGTATAAATATACCTATAATCTGAAGAAGAATCTAACTAGTTTATAGGTATTGTCTTGGTTTGCCATCATTTTTCGAGTAATATATAATACACACTTAAATACCAGTAGTGTATTTAAATTTCAAACCTAAGTACATTTCATTAAAATTTGATCTATTGCCATACTACTTATGGCACAAATTTTGCTTTGAGGAAAAAAAAATGCTATATCAAGATTTAAAAAGTAAATAATATATCACAACTCCTACCTTTACTCCATTTACTTTGGTTTTGGAGTATTGGTGAGTATCAGTCCTTGTTTCTTTAACAGGAAAATAACCTTTTATTCCTTCTTTGTCCCGTCAGAGCTCTTTTCATGCTTGTAGAGCATAAGCCTCCCTCACTAATACAGCGTAGCTCAGGTCTTCCATAAATGTGCAGAAAACAATGTTGAGAATCAAGGAGTGACACCTATATAAGTTGTCCTTATTCTAGGCTCTGCCCTCTGAGTTCTGATCCCCACAAGGTTCTGGCACTTTGATTTTTGTGATCATAATCGCGCATGATTTCCTGCTGCTTCCAGGGATGGAAACTGCTTTTACACGGCTCATCATGACATGACTGAGAGAAGCTGATATTCCTAAATTATTTTTATCAAATTCTTTGAGAGCACAAAATGCAATTAATCTGATGAGAGCAGAACTTAAAAATTTTCTTTCCTAAGTGTTTCTATTTGTTACAATGCAAATAGAAACACTGAACAGGTTTAGTAACCTAACCTAACTTTTCTTATCCTCATGTAAAGACACATTAATTCCAAAGCACCTACTACTTCATTAAATATATTCCTCTTGAGTTTACAACTTTCCAGACAGTATCTATCTCTTGACCAATTAACCTTTGACTACTATCTTGTCCTTTATTGCCTTTAAGATCTAGTATGATGGTTTATCTTTCCTCTGTAAAGAAAAGTTGCAAAGTGAACTTTCTGTTTCTTTTTTGGTTAAAAAAATACCTCCTACTTTTGCTAGTCCAGTGTGCTTTTCAGGTGAGCAGCAGCAACAGCAGCATGACCTGGGAGCTTGCTAGAGATAAACACCTGTATCTCATTCTCATTCATGGTCTGAAGGCTCGACCCCCCTGGGAACTGCTTCTAAGGGCAGGAATAACTGAGCAAATGAATTTTAGAACAACGATGACAATTATACAGCATATGTGCTACTACTTTCCTCTACTGCAACTTAAGGATGCAATGGTTATCACTAAGGAACATGGCATTTCTCCCCTTGATCCCAGACTCTGCCTGAGACACATTTCTAACCCCAGTACTCTAAGTAGTCTCTAACCTAGATTCAAGTTAAACCTATTTATTAGACTATATATAAGATGTCTATTCCCAGATTATCTATTTTATTCACACTTAGAGTAATATAAACCAAATAAATTACTTTATAAAAGGCTGGTCAACCCTGAAAGACAGATTATGGCCCAAATATGTGGCTCTCTGCCTCCAACATGGACTGAGTTCCAGACTCCTAGCTTTTGTGTGACCCAAACCTATCTGTTCAGTGGAATAAAACAGCAGGTGGAGAATCTCTCTCTCTCTCTCTCTCTCTCTCTCTCTGTCTTCCTCTCTCTCTCCTCTCTGCTTTCAAATAAATAAATAGAGGTCGGTGCTATGGTATAGTAGGCTCAACCTCTGCCTGTAGTGCTGGCATCCCATATGGGTGCTGGTTCATGTCTTGGCTGCCCCTCTTCCAATCCAGCTCTCTGCTATGGCCTGGGAAAGCATTGGAAGATTGTGCAACTGCCTGGGCCCCTGCACCCACATGGGATATCTGGAAGAAACTCTTGGCTCCTGGCTTTGAATGGGCCCAATTCTGGCCTTGCAGCCATTTGGGGAGTAAACCAGATGATGGGAGACCTTTCATCTGTCTCTCCCTCTGTCTGTCACTTTACTTCTCAAATAACTAAAAATAAATAAATAAATAAATAAATCAACAGAAGGCTACTCGTAGGGATATTAAGATGAATAGTCATAGTAAGTAAATAGATAATGAATAGCAATAGTTCATATACATATACAATAAGTGAGGGAGGGTTATTCATTCCAAGAATGAAAAAGAATATAATAGACAAAATCCCTACAGACCAAAAGCTTATTCTTTTTCCTAAATAGAGAAACAGAGTGTCAAAAGTTTAAGAAATATGAGAAATCACCCAATCCCTATTTTTAAACTGTATAAAAAGAAAATAGGAAAGGACATCACAAGTGTTAAATAGTTTTGTTATATAGTCATTTATATTGTAGTCCATTAATGTTTAATCATTAGAGCTGATTTTTTCATGTATTTAATTAAAAGTAATAAAAACACCAAGAAATTTTATAGAGAATACTATTGATATAATTATAAGGCTATACTTATGCCCCCAACAAGTTGATTCAAGTTCAAGCTCTAACTATTAGAATCAGAAATGGGCAAAGGTCCTGAGAATGTTCAGTGGAAAAGATTCTACTATTTAGCTTATGTCTACTAGTAAATTGGCACCTAGTAGTAATAACTCATGACAAGATAGAATTAATTGCTTCTGAAAAAATGGGAAATTAAAGAATTTTTGGTTTTTGCTTAAATAAAACACAATACTCTCCAGAAATAAATTTTCTCATGTGTAATGAAAAGATACTGATTTTTCTGATGATGGAGTCGCCTGCTCTGTAGGCTTCAATACTGTTGAGATTAGGAAGAAAATCTTTCTCCATTTTAAATTCCCAGGGCCTACAATGTGTTTGGACCCTAACATGGTAGACCAGTGAAATTAAGTGTTGAAAAAACTCAAGTTTTTTTCAAGTGCAGAGTGATTTAAGACAGGGAATTAAGTGTGTAGGGGAGGAAATAATTTTTTTCAGTGCTTTTAGTGTCTCTGGCTAGGTCTTCAAGCTCAGGAAGACTCTCAAAGATAATTAATAAGAAAAGTATACAAGTTTACTTAGTTGCATGTGACATGGGCCTTTATAAGGAAATGGAGATCTAAGAAAATAATCAACATGCTTTTTGTTTAACTAATGCATTTATTTACTTTAAAGTCAGAGTGAGAGAGAGAGAGAGAGAAGGAATCTTTCATTAATTGGTACACTCCTAGGTGGCTGCAATGGCCAGAGCTTGGCCAGGCAGAAGCCCGGATCCAGGAGCTTCATCCCTCTCATGTGGGAGGCAGAGGTCCAACCACTTGTGTCATCTTCTGCTGCTTCCCCAGGTGCTTTAGCAGGGACCTGGTTCTGAAATAGAGCAGCCCATATACCAACCAACTCCCATATGAGATGCCGGCATCACAGGCAGTGAGTGAGTGCCTTCACCAGCTATGCCACAACACTGGTCCCTACATGTTCCTTTTTTGTGCAGTGGATAGCCATGGAGAAATATGATTTTGTTAAAAAAGAGTGATCCAATGCTAATAAGCTGGGGGAAACTTTGCAAGACCTGTTTATGCAGCTCTGAGTCCGTCTTCTTCAGAGGTAAAGTTGTCTCTTTCCTCCAGGTATAGGAAGGGCACTGCTACAATGAGGAGCTGATGAGCTGCTTCAGGGTAGAAGAGTGAGGTGGGCAAGACTACCTTACTTCTCATATTTTCTTAAATGCTAAGAAACCATATTTTGGGGCAACGTGTCTTGAATTCCATCAGATACTAACAAAATTATTGGAACAGACTGGAGAGTGAAAGTCAGGATTTCAGGTTTTCATATTATTGCTGAACAGCTGTATTGCAGACTTTGTGAAGCTGCTGCTGCCAGACTGTCTCACAGTCCCAAAGCTGATAACTGGCCGTGGCGGGCAGAGGGAAGCCAGCCACTTCTACCTCTCCATTCCAGAAGGCTGCTTTACTGCAGATAAAACGGCCTTTATCATGCTCCCAACTTCCAAATGTCTTACCAGAACATCTCTTTGGCAGAACTAAATTTCATCCACGATTGTAGCTGCAAGAGAGTCTTAAGGGAATTCCTGAACTTCCAAATCCAACAAAACATGGAAAAGCATGGGTGCTGAGTAGTGTAGGAGAAGAACAAAACAATTTCCAATGTACTGATCTCAGTCAGTAAAGGGGCCATGGAAGTTTATTAATGTGTGTGTGTGTGTGTGTGACGTATTTTCTGGGGTGTCTAAGTAATGCAGTCGATCTCAAAGGAGGGGCCCAGAATTAGGTCTTACATAGTGTCTTCAACTACAAACAGTGGGAAAAGGGTGAGGAAAAGGCAAGTTAGGAGGGGGTGACTAGGAAAAGCACAAGGGTTGTTCTTGCAGATTTACCACTATTCTTTCCACATTGGTGAGTGACTTACTGTCGTCTCATCCTTCTCTTCCTGACCCAAGACAGAGAGATCCTTACAAATGGAGACTTCTTTTTTTTAAAGTAATTTTCCTTACAAAAGAGTACCATAGGGTTTTTTCAGAGTTTCTCCTGTGTCTGCTCTTACTCCAGATAATCCTTAAGCCCAAGATGCACGGTTAGGTGGTTTATTCTGGTCTCCAACAGCCATATTTTGGGGTGGCATCTTCTCATCTCCCATAGTGATATTTTTCAGTGTACTAATCCAATTCCATCTCTTTAGAAATCAACAGATATGTAGGTAAATGATTCTCCACAATTTTATGTCATAAACAACTGTGAAGACTTTGTTAATTTGTAAGTACTAGTACTTAATGGATTGAAGATTATAACGATGGCTTTCTCCAGATTTTTAAAGATTCAAAAAAGCTTTAAAACAATGTGATGGTCTTATTTTCATCTTGATTTGAATTCTTCAAAAGGACAAATGAAACTGACACCTTGTAATATTGCATAGCACACAATCACCTGTTTAATCCAGACATGCTGTGAATGGCTTTTTACTGATGGGTACGAATGTTAAAGCATGTTACTCAATCACGAAAATTTTCAGAGTTCTAGATATTTGTATAAATGTTATCTGCCATGTGAAAATGATATCTGTATCATGGATGAAAACAAGTTTAAACATTGTTGATGTGGAATATTAGGGACAATATAACTGAAGGCAATGTAACTGTGGACAAAAATAACTGAGGATTCGCAGATTATCACTTGGTACATTATGTCTTTTTATTATTCAAGAACTATTTATTGTTCTATACTGACTGTTACTAGTACATTGCATGGGTAGAATTAGAAAATCTCTTCCTAAATGGTACCTTCAGATATAACCACTCCTTTTTGTCTGCTAAATTCAATTGAGATTGTTACTACAGCCATCTGTCCTGATAGAATTCTCCATGAGAAAAAATACTGGATGGAACCTGATCAAAGAGTGAATGTGAATAGTAGAGATAAACCAAACAGCACTGCATGTGGGTATCCACTTTTCTCAGTGGGTGAACTGCTTTATCCCACCAATTGAGATATATCTTTCTATGAAAATCATACTTAGATGCATTTAAATATCCATTTCCATGTGTATCTTTGGAATACATGCACATATACATGTCTATACCCCCAATATCTTATCCCTGGAGTACCAAATGCACAGAAAGAGCAAATGCACCACGGAGAACACAGCTGGGAATCGTTAGTTGTAATCATAGCCGGGATCAAAGGGAAACCCGGCAGGTAGAATGTTCTCCCTGACAAAACTGTCCAGAAATCTGGAAAGAGGAACATTGTTTAAAACATAGGTCTTCAAATAAATCATGAATGCAACTTCCTCTCTTCTTAGTTTTCTTTTATTTCTGATTTTTTAAACCTGGTTCTTACTTGCTTAAAAATGGAATATTTGGCATGATAAAATAATAAACATGAATGGAGTTGTGATGGGACTTAAAGAATTCCATAAAGAACATGCACTTAGATATAACCCTTTTCCTTTGGCTCTGTGGCCTGTTAACTGTCATACAGACATCATCTTTTGTTTGTTTGTTTTAAAGTGAAGATGTGGAAATAGGACTGGACAGAAATAGAATCCCTGGAATCTAATGCGGACCTGTCACTGTTTGATCTTGGGGAGGTTGCTTGGTCCCTCTAGACCTAAAATATTAAAGTTTGTGAATTGAGACCCTTTTTAGTCATAAAACCTTGTCATTGAGCTTAAGGCTCAGGGGAGGGGTGCAAAAAGTGTGATTCCTTTCCCGCTTGTTGTAAAGGGCCACAGCCAACACCCCTGTAACAGAAGACTGCTTAACAATAGAGACTCAATAAATTCATGCTGGTGCCACGGCTCAATAGGCTAATCCTCCGCCTATGGCGCCGGCTCACAGGGTTCTAGTCCCGGTCGGGGCATCGGATTCTGTCCCGGTTGCCCCTCTTCCAGGCCAGCTCTCTGCTATGGCCAGGGAGTGCAGTGGAGGATGGCCCAACTTGGGCCCTGCACCCGCGTGGGAACCAGGAGAAGCACCTGGCTCCTGGCTTCGGATCAGCACAGTGTGCCGGCCGCAGCGCGCCAGCCGCAGTGGCCATTGGAGAGTGAACCAATGGCAAAAGAAGACCTTTCTCTCTGTCTCTCTCTCTCACTGTCCACTCTGCCTGTCAAAAAAAATTAAAAATAAAGAAAAATAAATTCACTTAATCACGGGTTAATTCACTTAATCACGGGTTTGCGAAACACAGGAAATTTCGGATTGAAGACACAATGATCAGGGGTGAACTGGACTCAGTGAAGCATGGACTCAATGAAACATGGACATCCATGTAAAAAAGATGAGTGGACAGAGTAATGATACAGGAATAATAGGCTGAGGGAGTAGACAGGCAGCAGGGGCACTCTGCTCAGATTCTTGGCCCCTCTGCGCAGCATTGCTTCCTCTCTGATAAGTGGCAGGACCCTTTCTGGACTGGGGTGTTATGACCTACATTCAGAGAAGGCAGATCAGATTTCTTTATGGCCAACTCTTTCATGGAAAGGTGAGTGACATTTAGAGTAGCATTTTTGGATTCGGGGGAAGTGGGGTTCTTGTGTCTGTGAATTGCCTTGGAAAGGGGAGTTCTAGTTGCCATGGTTTGCTATGTGGTAGAATGAAAGAAATAAACAGGCAAGGAGTAGGTCAGAAAGAAACTTTGTTTCTCAGATCTTCACTTTGGGGTGATTTTCTGGATCCCAACATCAGTGTTGGATGGGATGAAAAAGATCTGAAAGTCTGAAAAGTGAACTTAGATTACCCTTGGGATGCTTACGTTTCCATTTATTGAACCAAATGGGAAAAATGGCAATGTGGTGAGTGGATCTATAGATGAAAGGCAGAAAGAAAACCACAACATGACTTCTTGGAAGTGATAGAGCAGTGAAAAAAGCTTTGAAAGATAGGAATTTCATTGGATAATTTGTGAATTTAGTTTGGTCAAGGATGGGTCAAAAGACAATTTCAATACATGGTTAAATAAAAAATTTGGTTGTACATTGACTAAAAAGAGCGTATTAAGCAAACCATTGAGGAGACTGTTACATGGTAGTCTGTATTTTGTTTTGCCATAAATTACAATACGTGTTAGTTGTCTACATTGCATAACAAATTATCTAAAAATTTAGTGGCTTAAAACCATAAACATTTATTATTTCACAGTTTGGGTGGATCAGGAATTTTGGTGCAGCTTAGCTGGGTGGCTTTGGCTCAGAGCCTCTTATGTAGTTACAGTCAGTGTGTCAGCCAGGCTTGAGGGGACTCACTTGTGTACCTAATGGGAGGAAGCTTTACTCCCTCACTGTGTGCATCTTTCCCTAAGCTGTTGAAGTGCCCTTGTGGAATGGCAGCTAACTACCACCAGAAAGAGAGATCCTGGTGTGTGTGGGGCAGTGGGGAGGGAGAAAGAGAGAGAGAGAGAGAGAGAGAGAGAGAGAGAGAGAGAGAGAAGCAAGAGCCACAATGCCTTTTATGAGCTAGGCTGAGAATTAACACGGCAACACTTTTGCCATATTCTATTACTCAACCAGTTCAACCTTGACACAATCTGGGAAAAGAATGACATGAAAGTATACATACCAAGAGGTGGGATATTTGGGTACATGTTTGGAGGCTGGCTACACAAGTGCAAAATGCAATACTAAGGACTAAAGATGGATGAGATTTTGTTCTAAGTCTACATACATGAAAAGGAGAGGGAAGATTTTATAGAGAAAGATACAGTATACAGCTGCATTTGATTATGCTCTTCTGTACATTAAAGGGGGAGAACACACAGATATTTATGGAACTTACAAATTGCCTACTCCTCTGTTATCAATAATATTTCAAGGAAACATCAAAAATCCTCCCTGTTGTTAGATGTTATTCAATTTTTTTTTTCCTGTTCAGTCTGTCTGACAAAGATCTTACACCATGTGAAGATGGGCCTGTTTTACCATTTATTGTTGCTTGCTTATGTTTTCATTATTAGCATTATCTTTAATCTGTTATTTCTATTCAGAAATCTTTTGTACTTCGAGAGGGCTAAGTAGTTAAAACTGTACAGTAAAATCTCTTCATCCATCCAGATAAACTGTAATGTGCTGCAACTCTCCAAGAAATGCACTGCTGACTGGTTGGCTCACTGGAGATTTTACTCAATTGTTCCTCACTTTCTTTCCTGGAAATGTTATCACTAGCATGAGTATATTGAGAGTACCATTGTTTATCTAGTTTATGGGTAAAGAATTTCTTAAAACTTATTTTGCTGTGATAAGGAATAGGCACATGGATATAGATCATGATTCAGAAACCTTGGCCCAAGGTCAAATCCAACTTTTCACTTGTTTGTGTAATAAAATTTTATTGTAACTCAACCACTGATGTTTGTTTACATATTTCCATTGGCTCCTTTTTTGCTGTAATAGCACAGCTGAGTTGCATCTTCTCTATGGCCTATAGATATAAAATATTGTACGGCCCTTAAGAGAAAATGTATGCCAGCCTCTTTTTAGTTATGTTAATTTTTTTCCAGGGGATGTTGCAGTGGTGCAGTGGGTTAAGCCACCATCTGCAGTGCTGGCATCCCATGTGGGCACCAGTTCGAGTCCTGGCTGCTCCACTTCTGATCCAGCTCCTGATAATGTGTCTGGGAAAGCAGAAAAGGTTGGCTCAAGTGCTTGGTCTCTGCACCCACATGGGAGACCCAGATGAACTCCTGGTTCCTGGCTTCTATCAGCCTTGGCTGTTGTGACCATTTGGGCAGTGAACCAGCAAAAGAAAGAGCTCTCTCCTCTCTTTGCTCTTTCCCTTTCTTGTTGCAACTGTGATTTTTAAATAAATTAGTATATCTTAAAGTTTTTAAAAACAAAAAAATTTGTTCTAGAATCAGGCAGATTCTAAGACAGTTCAGCCTAGTGATTAAAGACACAGGTTTTAGCTGATCAGATCCTTCTGTGAACTAGCTCTCCCACTCTGGCCTTGTGATCTTGGGCTGGTTACTTCATTTCTTGGAGTCACACTTCTATTATCTGTCAGAGCAGAGAGGATAAAATGTTATGTGTCAAAGTGACTAATTCAGTGCAATATTAGGCACTGAATAATGGCAAGCTTTCAAGACACATTATTTAACAGATGATCTTAAAGAAATAGAAATAAATTCAGTGCAGATACCTTAAGACAAAAGCATTTTGCTTATTATTATTATTATTAGGTTTTGCTATTCCTTTATAGAATCTGTGTTGGATAGTTGAGTTCAACCTAGATCTCAAGTGGGTTTATCAGGAATTGCCTTTGGTCCTTTTTAAACATTTTGTCAAAACTTCAATGATGACAGAGGACAAGTTTATCATATTTGAGGGGCCGGTGCCATGGCTCACTGGGTTAATCTTTCACCTGCAGCACCAGCATCCCATATGGGTGCCGGGTTCTAGTCCTGGTTGCTCCTCTTCCAGTCCAGCTCTCTGCTGTGGCCCGGGAGTACAGTGGAGGGTGGCTCAAGTGCTTGGGCCCTGAACCCGCATGGGAGACCAGGAGGAAGCCTCTGGCTCCTGGCTTCGGATTGGCGTAGCTCTGGCCATGGCAGCCATTTGGGGGTTGAGCCAACGGAAGGAAGACCTTTCTCTATGTCTCTCTCTCACTAACTCTATCTGTCAAATAAAAAAAAAGTTTATCATATTTGTGATTAACACAAAGTTAGGAAAGGTAAACAAGTATTGTTAAAAACACGGATTCAAAATAATATAGATTCATATACTCATTTAATCAATAATATTTGTCAAGTTTTCAGATACTCTTCAAGGACATAGAGATTGTGGTAAATAAGCATTCTTTGCATGTTAGGGAAAGCAGATTTCTCTAAGAATGTATTGAAAGGCAATGAGGGGACTGCCCTGTGGCACAGCACGTTAATGTTCTGGCCTGAAGTACTGGCATTCCATATGGGTGTCGTTGGAGACCCAGCAGCTGCACTTCCGATCCAGCTCTCTGTTGTGGCCTATGAAAGCAGTAGAAGATGGCCCAAATTCTTGGGCCTCTATATCCGCATCAGAGACCTGGAAGAAGCTCCTGGCTTTGGATTGGTGCAGTTCCTGCTGTTGGAGCCATTTGGGGAATGAACCAGTGGGTGGAAGATCTCTCTCTCTCTCTCTCTCTTTCTCTCTCTCTTTCTGCCTCTCCTCTCTCTGTGTAACTCTGACTTTCAAATAAATAAGTAAATCTTGAAAAAAAAAAGACAATGAGAGGAGAACAACACATGGAAAGTTATAACAAATGATCTGTAGACAAATGAGCTGTAGATATTAGTCCCTACCACAAAAGTCTAATGGGTGGTCATAAGCTTGATGTTTTGTTTTTTTCTTTAAGGATTTTATTTATTTATTTGAGAGGTAGAGTTACAGACAGTGAGAGGGAGAGACAGAGAGAAAGGTCTTCCTTCCGTTGATTCATTCCCCAAATGGCCACAACGGCCCAAATGTGATGCTGGCACTACAAACAGAGAATTAACCTATTGTGCCACAGTGCCGGCCCCATAAGCTTGATCTTTATGCATGTACAGGACTGTCATAGAAAACTGAATAGTCCCAGTAGACATGTCACTCAATGATGCCTTTTTTTTAAAAAAAAGATTTGTTTATTTATTTGAAAGTCAGAATTACACAGAGAGAAGGAGAAGCACAGAGAAAGAGAAGTCTTCCATCTGCTGGTTCATTCCCCAATTGGCTGCAACGACCGGAGCTGCGCTGATCTGATGCCAGGAGTCAGGTGCTTCTTCTGGGTCTCCCACATGGGTGCAGGGGCCCAAGCACTTGGCAGGCCATAGCAGAGAGCTGGGTTGGAAATGCAGCAGCCAGGACTTGAACTGGCACCCATATGGGATGCCAGCACTGCAGCCGGTGGCTTTACCCACTACGCCACAGCTCCGGCCCCCTCAATGATGCCTTTAATAATAAAGACAGAAAGTTGTTAAAAGACTGGTACCATCTTTGCACTGAGAAGATCTTCCAAAGGTGAGCGCTCTCTAATAATGGTCTAGATCCAAGGTCAGTGGTCTTTCATCGTAAAGAACTAGATCATAAATATTTTAGACTTTGGAGGCCAGGTGCTATCTGTTGCAGACTCCTGCACCCTGCTGTTGTAGTGCAGAGCAACCATAAACAACATGTAAATGAATGAATGCGAATATGTTCTAAAATGCCCCATTCTTAAAAATAAGCAACAGCTTAATTTTGACCCGTGAACCACAATTTACTGATCCATGGACTAGGCAAATTCACAGTCCATGAAATGCAAATGGCCAAACAGACAAGCAGGCTATCAATCCCATTAATTATGGAATCTGAGAAAAAACTAGAGATTCTTAACCTAAGATTCTTTGCAAATTAAGGTTGTGGTTAACAGTAGCTAATTATTGTCTATCTGTTTATCTGTCTACTTATCTACTTATCTATCACCTATCTCTACCCATGAATTCTCTTTCATATTTCATTTATGTGACTTCTGTCCTATTTATCCAGAGATGTTTATTTATATTAGAAAGTTTCTTTTTTTAAGAAAAAAAAAGATTTATTTTATTTATTTGAAAGAGTTACAGAGAGAGGTAGAGACAGAGAGAGAGATTCTTCCATTTGCTGGTTCACTCCCCAGATGGCCGCAATGTCCAGAGCTGCACCAATCTGAAGCCAGGAGCCAGGAGCTTCTTCTGGGTCTCCCTCGTGGGGGCAAGGGCTCAAGGACTTGGGCCATCTTCTACTGCTTTCTCAGGCCATAGCAGAGAGCTAGATTGGAAGAGGAGCAGCCGGGACTAGAACCGGTGCCCATATGGGATGCCGGTGCTTCAGGTCAGGACTTTAACCCACTGTGCCACAATGCTGGCCCACTATTATATTACAATTTTACGAATCTCAGATCTTTCTTGTCATTCAACCAGTGTCCTTAAGTACTGATTTTGACATAATGGTTTAACTTTATTTCTTTTTTTAATTTTTTATTTATTTATTTTTTTGACAGGCAGAGTGGACAGTGAGAGAGAGAGAGACAGAGAGAAAGGTCTTCCTTTGCCGTTGATTCACCCTCCAATGGCCACTGTGACCGGCACGCTGTGGCCGGTGCACCGCGCTGATTCAAAGGCAGGAGCCAGGTGCTTCTCCTGGTCTCCCGTGGGTGCAGGGCCCAAGCACTTGGGCCATGCTCCACTGCACTCCCGGGCCATAACAGAGAGCTAGCCTGGAAGAGGGGTAACCGGGACAGAATCCGGCGCCCCGACCGGGACTAGAACCCGGTGTGCCGGTGCCACGAGGCGGAGGATTAGCCTGTTGAGCCACGGCGCTGACCTCACTTTATTTCTAATTATTGTTTAATTTCCTTCAAAATTTTCTGTCTAAGCTAAAGGTTATTTGATAGTAATTCATTTTGATTACAAACATAAGGGTTTTTTTTTTTTTCTTTTTCTTTTGGTTATCCGTTTTGGGGGCATAGTTTCAATGTTTATTTATTAGGATTTATTGAACGTTGTCTGTCTTTGGAAAATATTTTTAGAATGAATGTTCCAACATTGGGCTCGGTGATATAAAATGTTTTATATCTGTTTATTGAATGTAGTAAGTATGCTCGCAAATATTCTGCTTCCTCATGACTGATGAATTCCTGCACTTACGGCTTAGATTTTTCTCAAATGTTGTTTTTCACCTTTAAAGATGATGCTAGATCCATATATGGGGATGGGGATATTGATTCGATCTTCTGAATCTAGTGTTTCTTTATTTGAATAGAATTCTCTGTTTCCGCTTCTAAAGTTTTATGACATTAAATTATCTTTTATCTAAAAATATTAAAATTAGTACTCTAGACATTGTTGGCATGACAGTTCATCATTAATCTTTCTGTTCTACCTTTCTGAAATTTTCTTCTATGTATTTCCAGATTTTAGCCAGTACCATTCTGGATCTTTTATAAATTCACCCTGAGAATCTCAGACTTTTGAGTGGTGAATTTAGCCCAAGTACATTCGTGTGGACAACTCTCCCAGCAGGGAATATTTTTATTATCTTGTTTTAAATTTTCTATTTATCATTTATGCTTATCATTGTATTTTTTCTCCTTTTATACCTTCATTGGGATAGATCAACTTTAATCCTGCTCATTTAAAAGTCATGCATTTTATTTTTATCTTACATTGTTTTCTTCTTGTTTATTAAGGTCAGTGCGTATTTTTATCTTTCCTCACTAGTTTTTGAGCTAATATCAGTATATTTGCTTGGAATCACTTCCTTTTGAGTTCTGAACTTATTGGGAGCTCACTGAATGTCTTAATCTAGTGTTTAGTCCTAAATTTTTACAATTAGTAACCATAAAATTTGTTTATAATAAACCTGTCTGAGTAATTAAGTCATCTTTATCTCTCAAATACTTCTAAGGTTCTCTTTGATTCATTTCTCTTCTAATAGGTTACTTTCAAAGAAGATCTTTGGTTGATTAATTTGGAGGGCTTTTCTGTCTAAAAATATCATTTAAAATATGCCCTTACTTTAAATTAGTGACAGTTAAAATTATAGTTGAAATATTTTCCTTTAAAAATAAGTAAACATTTTTTCTGGTAAGAAGTCTCATGTTGCTTTGTTTCTTTTAGATAATCTACCTTTTTTTCTCTTAAATCCTTCAAAATTTTTGTAGTCCTCAGGTTTCTTGTATTTCTCTATAATGTTTTTGAGTGGTTATAAATTTGTTTCCTCTAATCTATGCTGCAGATATTCCCCAAATAAATCATTTGGATGTGAGGATGTACATGTTCAGGAAGGATTTCAGGCACTATTTCTCTAGATACCGATTCTTTTCCAGTATCACCATTTGCTCTTCAATCGAGACTTTCATCTCACATAAGTTGACATGTTTGTATTTATTTTCCACATCTCTTATATTTTTCTTTATCTTTCATCCTTCATCCTTCCCTGAAATAGACAGATCCTTAAAACTATTTTCCAGAACACTACTTGATTTATTTAAGTGTATCTGTTGTAATTTCAAAATTCAATTATTTATTTCAAGTACTACATGTTTACTTATTTATTCATTTATTTGAAAAGAAGAGTTACAGAGAGGCAGAGAGAGAGAGAGAGAGAGAGAGAGAGAGAGAGAGAGAGAGAGAAAGGTCTTCCATCCACTGGTTCACTCCCCCAGATGGCCCCAACAGCCAGAGCTGCACCAATCCGAAGCTGGGAGCCAGGAGCTTCTTCTGGGTCTCCCACACCAGTGCAGAGGCCCAAGCGCTTGGGCCACCTTCTATTGATTTCCTAAGCCTTAGCAGAGAGCTGGATGAGAAGTGGAGAAGCAGGGTCTTGAACCTGTGCCCATATGGGATACAGGCACTGCAAGGCAGCAGCTTTACCTACTATGCCACAGTGCCAGCCCCTGTTTATTTTCACATCCAGTATCTTCAAAGAGACTTTTTCTATTTTAACTGCTAGTATTTGCTACATGTTTCTGTAATATTGCTCTTTCTCTCTGAAGACATCTATTATGTTCCTTATCAATATTTTTCTTTTTAACTCTTTCATTGGTAGAGATTATCCAGTTACGCCCTGGTACTTATACCCCCGGAACATATAATATTTCTTTCCATGTCAGTTCATGTTCCCTTTGGCTGATTTGATGGACAGTATCGCCAGATATGTCTTGGGGTTTCAGAAGGAAGCAGAATAGAGAATTTCTGGTGTTGCTACTCCCTTTCTGTCCTGTCCACACTGAACAATCATCTTCCTCAGATGATTCATTTTCTAGGGCCTCCTTCATGTTATTGTCCTTGCCCTGAACACATTTCTTTTAGAAACTGGTGTTATATTAAAATACATACACAGATGTTGGTATCAAGAAGTATGAAGGGCCAAAGATTTTTTCTCCTACTTGCAATTCAATAACCCAGTCTGCTAAAGCTTTCAGGATGCTAGCAGAATACCTGAGACTCCTGGATAGTAGAGAAAAAGGCCAAGTTATTACTCACAGCAATAGCAGCGGTTAGACTATTTGCATATCCTTATGCTCTTTCCTCATGCCTCAGTTCTCACATGATGAGGCCAGCTGATCCCTGCATACCTGTTGGTTGTGTCCAAGAAATTGACCTCAAGCCCAGAAAACGTCAGTCTTTTCTAAAGGCTAGAAGTAAGCCTGCTGAAGTTTTGTCCTGGAGGAAAACATCATCTCTGAACAATTCTGCCTTCTACACTTCCGTGAGGTCCTTTGTGTCCCCAGGCTATCTAAGAATACAGACATCTTTGAAAAGATAGCCTAGGTCAAATGGTTGTAAGTCATGCAAACACACACACACACACACACAAACTATAGAGAACTGTTTCCTAGTATAGGTGGATGCAATATTTTAAGAATCCACTTGGGGAACTTTCCAAGATATATATCATTATTCATCTTTGATGTACACATCTGTGCACACTTTAGTTGAAGATTGAACTTTTTAAAATTTATTTTTAACTAAAATGATGTTATTGTAAGAATATTGATCCTTGGAACCACACACACTTTCAGACATGCTTCACATGTTAATGATTTTTCTAAGTATTCTTCACTAGACTGCCATTCTCTTTCAAACACACCATATGCTTGTAGGGGTATCTCTGGAAATATCAGTCATTGTTTAGAAAACCAGAGATGAATAAAATAAAATCTCAATGATCTTAAATGGGATTTTGTGTTTCAAAATGTGCAAAAACTCAAATGAAACTCAGCAGAAAGTTTTTAATTAGAATCCTGATATCAGAAGATGAGTGATGCTATCACTGAGCAGGATTTTAGGTAAGCCTACTGTCATGAGTGTGCTCCCCAAGTCAGAACATGCCCCCTGGAACCATGGGTGTGATATGAAAAGGAGCCTTGTGTCAATCAGGAGCGCAAGCTGGGGCTTCAGATGTGAAGTTGGGGCCCGTGTGCATTCTCAAATGGATTACAGATTGGTTTTCTGACTAGATTCCTATGGCTGGAATTTTTTTAGATGTAGGACATAGGAAGGCACTTATTTCTTTAAATGGTTTTATAGGGAATATCTTCATATTCTACACAAAGTGCCCCATCCTTATTGCTTTGGAAGAGTGGTTGAAGTGTAAGGGCATGAACTTTACATTGAAAATTCATCTGTCTGAATCCTGGGAAATCAGAGGAGCTTTAATCGATTCATCCTGCAGTTCACATAATACATATGCCAAATCAGCATGTGTGTGTGTATACTTATGAAGGAAATTTAAATGGGCTCTTTCCCTCATTATTTTGATATCCAAGGAAGAACCCCCAAAGGGACTCTCTTTGTTAGAAAACTGATATTGTAAGAGCAATGTTTCTCATGTTTCAGATAACACTTTTAAACTCTGCTTTAAGCCTTAAAGTAATATAACTACTAGGAAAGAGTAACTTTTTTTCCTGTTTCTTGTCACAGTCTGACAGCCAGTAAGTAGTGTATATATCTTAGTTCTAACTTTGTTTATACTGATAAAAAAAATGAAGGTGGTGAATATTTTACTTTAAAACCAGGAAATTTTTCTTCCTGGATCTAAGTTGATTAAAGTACTTTTGAATTATGACTTTCCTTTTTAAACCATATTGAAGAAAATTAATATTTTTATACAAGTGTAATTTACAAATTGAAAATATAACTAATTAATCATTTTTTTAATTAAAAAGTAATGTTGAGCTGAGATGATTACTTGTGCATATTTCTGTAACATCCACTCTTCTCATTCTTACCATACCAATCAAAACATTACAGCTGACCAAGGAAGAGAGTGACAAACTTCCTTAATCCTTGATGCATTTCCACTGGAAACAATGCAGCCATGATCAAAATGTTGACTCTACAATCAGCTTCAATTCTCTTCCTTACTCAGTAACACACTCATTAGTATCCCCCAAATGTCTAAGGAGAATGTTATAGTTTGAATATGATTTTGCCTCCTAATTCGTGCAGATGTTTAACCCCCAAGACATAAATTATAGGACTGGTAAGGTGGAGACTCAATCCAGTTACAATGTTCAGAAGATGGGCATAGAAGAAGGACCTTAGATCATCAAGGAGTACCCGTGGAAGGTAGTTGTTTGGAGAGGATTGCCTGTAGAAGACTGAGAGCTGGACCGGAATTCTCTCTCTTCTTTCTGGTTTGCCCAGTGATCATTCCTTTGCACCTATTCCACCATTGCCAGCCTACTGGCCCACCAGACAGCTTAACCAATGGGTCATTCCTGATCTTAGACTGTGAGCCTCCAAAATCCAGAGAAAAAACAAACCTCCTTCCTTCACAATATTTATCTTAGATATTTATTTGTAATAATGAAAAAATCACTCATACAGGGAATGTGTTGATGATATTCTAGCAACATGACATTTGTGAAGTTTTTGTTACTGGGGATCTAAAGCAAAAGCAAAGGGTACCAAGGGTTGTTGGGAACCTGACTCATATCTTATGCCTGTTACCATCAGGCTAATTCCTGAACAGCAACGGGCACCAGTGGAAGAGACCATGGCATAGCTAACCTTGCTGTCATACATGTAGAAACATGGAAAATGGCTTTATGGTATCAAAAAATAAAAAGAAAGCAATGAAAAATAGATTTTCTTTTTATGACTACTTGTGGCTCCATCTCTCCCCAGTTCTAAGAAATGTTGGTTAAATTAATAAATTATAGACATGTTTTAATCTCTAAGATATCCCTTTTCATATACGAAAAGAGGATTCTAACTACAGGGAGAATAAATACATTCAATGAAAACATGTCAGTTATTTTTAGGGAAAATATATGTAAATGGAAAACCTCTATAACATTAACTTAAAGAAATGTTTTATGTCAGAAAATAAGTAGACGATAGGATAAATGAGAGAATTTTGTTTTGTTGAAGAGCTGATAAGATTGAATATATAAGAGAGAAATTTTAGGCACTTACTTTGCATTTTCAACTTTGAGAGAACATGGAGATTGTGAAATCAGAGATACAAAGGGAACATAAAAATACAGGGTGATGAGATTTATTTACTTGAAAGGCAGAGATAAAAGGCAGACAGAGGAGTCAGAGAGATGGAGAGATATCTCCCTTCTGTTTACCCCACAAATTCCTGCAACAACCAGGGTGGAACAGGCTGAAACCAGGAGCAGGACACTCAACTCAGATCACCCAGTGTAGATGGTAGACATTATGTGCTGCCTCCAACGGTGTGCAAGAACGCGAAGCTGGAATGGAAAAGAGAGCTGAGACTTCAACTCAGGCACTACTCTGACAAATTCCCAAACCCAACATGGTGAGATTTCATTGGAACTGGAGAGGAAAAAGGAAAAACTGAAGTGGAAATTAAACTAGATAAGTTCAATATTCAGAAATATCATATATAATTATAAATTTGAAGCAATAAAGAACAAAAACCAGCCTCCAAAACCACATAAAATAGCTGGAAGACATAAAATAATTATAAATAAATTTTTAACAATTTAAAGTCCATACTGTTAAACATACATATCTATGAGATATTAGAAAGGACTGAATTAAATGGAAACACACATCATGCTTGTGAATTTGATGAATTAATCTTGATATTAGTTTAGTTTTATGCATAATGCAAGCTCAATGAAAATCCAAACATGCTCTTTTATAAAAATTGACAAGCTGTTTCTGAAATTTATATGGAAACACAGAAATGTTGATAGCCACAAAGCAATCTTAGAAAAGAACAAAGTGGAAGACTCATTCTATATAAGTTCAAATTCAGCAATTACAGTAATCAGGACAGTGCTGAGTTAGAATAAGATGAGAAAAGTAGGTCACTGGAGAAGAATCAAAAGGCTAGAAATAGACCTTTGCATATATAGTCCGAAAAGAAAGCCTTTTAAAAGAATTTTGCTTGATAAAAATGAAGCTGGATTCCTCCTCCAAGCAACATAAAAAATAAATTCAAGATACACCTATAAGAGATAAACTATACTTCCAAATATAAAAGCTACAACTATAAGATTGAGAGATGAAAATGCAACCTAATATATCCATGCTTTGGCAGAAATAAAGATTTCTTAGAGAGAACAAAAAAAATCAATTATAAAAATGTAAAAAAAGGAACCTCATCAAAATTAAAAGATTTCATTTTATTTATTTATTTATTTTTGACAGGCAGAGTGGACAGTGAGAGAGAGAGACAGAGAGAAAGGTCTTCCTTTGCCGTTGGTTCACCCTCCAATGGCTGCCGCTGCCAGCGTGCTGCGGCCGGTGCACTGCACTGATCCGAAGGCAGGAGCCAGGTGCTTCTCCTGGTCTCCCATTCGGGTGCAGGGCCCAAGCACTTGGGCCATCCTCCACTGCACTCCCACAGCAGAGAGCTGGCCTGGAAGAGGGGTAACAGGGACAGAATCCGGTGCCCCGACCGGGACTAGAACCCAATGTGCCGGCACCATAGGTGGAGGATTAGCCTATTGAGCCGCGGTGCCGGCCAAAAGATTTCATTTTCAATAATCATTTTTAAAGAAATAAAAAGGTAGAAGAAAATATATGTGCATATATACATATATGATATGTATACAAACATACATATGTGAGTATATATCCCACTACTTCCTTTTAATCCTTGGCTAGAGGTGGACATGGCTTCCTGCTGGGCTGTCCTGACACCATCTGTGGGGAAGGAAGCCATGTGCTGACTAGTCTGGTCTCACACCCCCTGTTAAGTCCCATTGCTGCTCAGAGTAGAGGTTCAGCTCTCCACTGGACCCCTGAATGGGAAATTGAAGATCACTGTCTCTTGAGCCCATGGAAATCATAAGGCAATGGGGCAGTTTTCCTATAGACTGTTAGGATAGTGGATGTTTTGTCAAGAAAGCTATCTATTTCAATACTCATCCTTTTCCTGTACATTTAGCCAGAACAAATATGCTTTTTAGGAGCTTATTTTATTTCTGCTTATGGGCACTCTACATTTAGAGCTTCTATGGCACACTCTCAAGCATTTATGAAAGGCAATAAAGAAACCCAGGAAGTCACTGTGATGTCATTCCTCAATTCTTGAGGTTCCTTATTAGTGCACCCTTTCTTTTCCACCTTTCAAAATCTCCCCATGTTTGCTTATTATGTTGTGTTCAGGTTGGTGAGGCGGAATGCAGCTACACACTCATGGCTGGAAGCATAAACCTGCTCATTATCAAGGAAAGCATAAAACTGCACCAACCACTTTGAGAAAAGGCTTCACAGCTTCTCCTGGAGTTATATAACACTTACTTGGTCACCTTGGCAATTAAACATAGGCTTCTGTTTTTCCTCTCCTAGGTATAAATTATGTATGCCTGTCTTTATTCATAATATCTTTCTTTGTAATAGTCCCAAATTCAGACAACGCATATGACTATTGAAAGAAAGGAAAAACAAATTGCAGTACTTTTATAAATGGAATACTACCCTGGTAAGTACAACAATATGAATGAATCCCTATAGAAAGAAACCATGGTGTATGATTTCATTTATGTGAAGTTCTAGAAGGAGTGCAACTAATTTATGGTGGAAAAGAACAGAATCAGAGTAGGGCAAACAGGTGCTGGCTGGAACAGTGAGAGGAACTTTCTTGATTGACAGCATAGTTCTATACTTTCACTGAACTGTTGGCTACAGAATGAATAACTAAACTCCTAAAATTACACTGAAGATCTGTTCATTTCACTGCATTGGAAATTTGTCTCAATCAAAGAAATGACAAAATACTTCTAAACTTTGTAAAAGATACATGAATGTTCCTGACTAGTGAATAAATTATAAGGCAAAAAATGATTCAACTAGGGAAAAATTTTAAAAATCTAAGAAGCACATTTATGGACTCAAAATTTGCATTGGGAATAGATAAAGGTGAAAACATTGAGGAAATTTGAATTACTATATGGGACGTCACTGTTAAGTAGCTTTTTCCCAAGGAGTGGCAGGGGCCAGGCAGCTCAGTTTCGTGAAGGTTCTCAATGAACACGGCCTGCAGGCACTCAGTACTGGCCCATGACGCCGCCAAGATGCCAAAGAAGGAGGTCAGCCCTGCCAAAGGGGACGTAGAGGGAGAGAAACCTCATTCGGCAAAAGTGGAAACAAAGCCCAAGAAGGCTCCAGGGAAGGATAAGTCATCAGACAAGAAAGTGCAAGCAAAGGAGAAGAGGAGAAAAGGGAAAACAGGCCGAGGTGGTTAACCAAGAAGCTAAAGATTTGGATGCAGAAAATGGAAAAACTCAACATGAGGAGGGAGGCCAGCCTCTGTTGAAGCAGAAGAGCAAGAAGCCAAGTCTGATTCAAATCATACGCCATGTCTTATCAGTGGTCCCTGGCTCCTTTCTTGTATAATCCAGAGGAGTGTTTTTGTCAACTATTTTGTAAATGCAAGTTTTTTAATAGCTCTAGAAACATTATGGAGAAGGAAGGAAGCCCTCTTTCACCCATTTTTAAAATGTAAATGAGTTTTGAATAGGTGAAATCGTTTATTGGTTGCTTATTTTTATTGGTACAACCAGAAAATAGTGGGATATTGAATTATGGGAGGTGTTGACTGTTTTGGATGTCAGCTTAATATTCTGTAGTGGGGGTGGTTTTTATATCCTACAATAAAATGCATACTAAATGGAAATTTTGGGGTCACAATGGTGCATTTAATCTATCTTGAATATTTTCTATTACTTCTCCTATGTTGCTTCGTAGAATTGTTTCCCCTTAAACGACTCCTTATTGCCCTGTCAGAACTGTGTGCACTCTGTGACATCTTTGGTTGTGGTAGTCTAGTTTTCTTAATAGTTTTCCAATGTACTGTGAAAGATTGAAAATATGAGTGTGTGTATATGATATTAAATTGTGAATTGTTAGGATTTATGAAACAGCAACATTTGAACAATTGGTACTCGATTGCCTCTTAAGGAAGAGTTGCTTCCAAATTTGAAGCTGGAAAGTCACTGGAACAACAATGCATGGCTTTTCAGATATTCGCTATGTATGCTAAGAATTTTGTACACATTGAAGTGTCTGTGTATTGATTCACAACACCAATAAAATCTCGATTATGCACAACAAAAAAAGTAACTTTTTCTCAAATGGCAGAGGAAATAAAACACTGACAGAGCATGACAAAAGAAAAGGATTTGTAACAGGAAGAAGAGAATGGAAACAAACTGGAGACAAGAATCACAGATCCAAGGGAACTAGACTAATATTCAGATCAAATAATGTCACTGTGAACCATGCACATTAAGTTTTCAATTTTATTAAAGATTTAATGGAAAGCAGAGTTAGAGAGAGAGACAGAGAGAGAAATCTTTCATCTGCTGGTTCACTCCCCAAATGGCTGCAAAGGCTGGGGCTGGGCCAGGACGAAACCAGGACCCTGGAGCTCTATCTGGGTCTTCCACGTGGTGGTCCAGGTATTCAGGGGTCCAGGTATTCAGGCCGCTTCTTCTGCTTTCCCGTACACCTTAGCAAGGAGGTTGATCAGAAGTGGACCATCCAGGACTCCTATTGGATGACAACCTTGAAGTTGTGCTTTAACCTGCTGAACCACAACACTGACCCGCATTAAGTTTTTTAAAAAGTCAATAAACAAAGGTGGGCATTGTGATGCAGTGGATTAAGCTACTGCTTGCAACACCTGCATCCCATATTGGAGTGCCAGTTTAAGTACTGGATACCATGCTTTTGATACAACTTCCTGCTAGTAAGTAAAGCCTCTGCCTGGGATGCCAGCATCCTTTATTGGCACAGATTTGAGACTCTGCTGCTCCTCTTCCAATCCAGCTCCCTGCTAGTGGCTTGGGGAAAGCAGAAGATGACCCAGGTGCTTGGGCCACTTCCACACACATGGTAGACCTGGAAGAAGTTCCTGGCTTCTGGTTTCAGACTAGTCCAGCCCTGGCAGTTGCTATAAATAATAATAAACCTCAAAATGTCAGTTTTGCTCATATTCATTATAGTTTTTGGTACTCTGTGTATTAGTTACCAAAAATCAGAGACAACATATGACAGTTGTCTTTTGGGGACTGGCTTATTTTATTAAGCATAATAGTCTCCAATTGCATCCATTTTTGTTGCAAAAGACAGGATTTAATTCTTTTTCATATACCATAATTTCTTATCCAGTCATCAGTTGTTGGACATCTGGGTTGATACCATCTTAGCTATTGTGAGTTGAGCTGGGGGTACAAATGGGGTACAGACGAGCATGGGGGTACAAAAAAACTCTCTCATATGCTGATTTCACTTCTTTTGAGTAAATTCTAGGAGTGGAATAGTTGGGTCATAAAGTAGATGTATTTTCAGAGTTCTGAGAAAATGCCATACTGTATTCCATAAAGGTAATGCTAGTTTACATTCCCACCAACAGTGTATTTTTGCATACCTAACTCCCCAAATCCTTGCTAACATTTATTATTTTTTGACTTTTGGATATAGCCATTTTAATGGTATTTTTTATTTGCATTTACCTGATGGCTAGTGATCCTGAGCATCTTTTCATGCATCTGTTGGTATTTGTGTTTCACCCTTTGAAAAATGCCTGCTCATGTCCTTAGCTCATTTCTTAACTAGATTGCTTGTTTTGTTGTTGTTGACTACCTTGAGTTCCTTTCATATTCTGAAAATTAATCCTTTATCCGATGTGTAGATTGCAAATATTTTCTCCCATTCTGTGAGTTGCCTCTTTATTTTGTTGAATATTTCCTTTGCTGTGCAGAAACTTCTTAGCTTGTTGTAATACTATTTTTCTGTTTGTTCCTTTATTGTCTATGCTTCTGGAGTCTTATCCAAGAGGTCCTTTTCTATACCAATGTCTAGTAGTATTTTCTCTATGTTTTCCTTTAGTAATTTGATGATTTTAGATCTTAGGTTCAGATCCCTGATCCATTATGTGTTGATTTTTGTATAGAGTGTAAAATAGGGGTCTTGATTCATACTTCTGCATGCAGAGATTCAATTTTACCCAAAAGAATTTATTTAAGAGAATGTCCTTTCTCAAGGGTTTGATCTTAGCTTGTTTATCAAAGAGTAGTTAACTGTAGATGTGTGGATTAATTTCTGTGATTCCTAATTTGTTCCATTGGTCTGTATTTCTTTCCTTGCACCAGTCACAGGCTATTCAGATAATAACAGCCCTGTTATATATCTCGAAATCTAGTATTCTGATGCCTCGAAATCTAGTATTCTGATGCCTCCAGCTTTATTTTTATTGTTTAGTGTTGCTTTATCTATTTGGGATCTCTTTTGATTACATATGGATTTTAGAGTTTTTCTAGATCTGAGCAGAATGTCCTTGATATTTTGATTGGTATCACATTGAATCTGTAAATTGCTTTGGGTAGTGTGGACATTTTGGTGACTGTCAATTTTTCCAATTGAGGATGGGACATTTTCCATTTTTGTATCTTCTTTTTTTTTTTTCTTAATGTTTTATAATTTTAATTGCAGAGATCTTTCACATCCTTGGTTAAATTCATCTCAAGATGTTTAAATTTCTTTGTAGTTGTTGTGAATGGGATTGATCTTATAAGTTCTTCTCAGACAAGATATTATTTGTGCATGCTATTGTTATTTGCCAAACTCCCTTATAAGTTCCAATAATCTCTTAGTATAGTCTTTTGGTTCGCCTATGTATAGGATCATATCATCTGCAAATGGGTAATTTGACTTCCTCCTTTCCCATTTGTATTCCTTTGATTTCTTCTTCTTGTCTAGTGGTTCTGGCTAAAAATTCCAGAGCTATATTGAATACTAATGACGAGAGGTGACATTTTTGTCTAGCTCCAGATCTTAGTGGAAAAGGTTCCAGTTTTTCCTTAGTCATTATGATGCTGGCTGTGGGTTTGTCACATATTGCCATGATTGCATTGAAGTATGTACCTTCTATATCCAACTTGCTTAAGATTTATATCCTGAAATAATTTTGTAATTTATCAAATGCTTTCTCTGCATCTATTGAGGTAATCATTTTGTTTTGTTCCTTCGATCTGTTAATATGATGTATCATGTTTATTGATTTGTGTATGTCGAACCATCCCTGCATTCCAGGAATAAATCCCACTTGATCCATGTTGGGTCTTAGTCCACCCGTACAAGGATGGACTGGGTCCGAGGAAAGGTAAGTGTGCCGCTCGCCCGTTCCCCAGCCTCCTGGTCCCGGAGACAATCAGACGCAGCGGGGAGCCAAGTCTAGCAAGGACTCAGTCACCTTTTGTATAATAATACCTTTTATAACACAAAACTGCAGAGTCATTGGGGCAGGGCTAAGGACCAACCAATCACTTAAAAAATCACCTTATGGGGGGATTTCTATAGGACTAGCCCTATGTCTATACACTTGTTACTGGTTTTGTTACCTCCCCTGATGTTGCGCAGCCAGTTAGTTTTAGTGGTAAACAACTTTGGATTCCGCCCATCTTACTTCCTCTGGGCGCCATCTTACTTGGCTCCGCGTGGCTTCGTTCCGCGCAGCTCGGGCGGGGGCACCCTGGAGCAGCTGCGCATGCGGAGCCCCCGGGCCGGGCCTGGCCTGGCCTGGCCGCGCTCATGCCCCACAGATTCCCCCTTTTTGTTTTAGCACGCGATCCCTGTCTTAGGTTGCCCCCAGCCGTCCTTGCCCTTACCCGTCATTGGTAACCCAGGCAGCTTGGCCATGAGCCCTGTCTTAGGTTGGTGCAGGACGCTGGGTGCTTTACCCGTCTTGGGGTGTCGCGTGACTTGTAATTACGGAGTGGGGTGAGCTTTCTCCACCGCCTGTCTTAGGTTGTTCCGGTCCATCCGGAATCTTACCCGTCATTGGCAATGTGGAGAGCACCGGGGGCGCTTCCCCAGTTCAGGGGATCATAGCCCTCTGTGGCTAGCGGCCTCTGGTAATGAACCTCAACCTGTCTTACCCTTGTTGCCTCTATGCGCTGTTGTATAAACTGTATAAGCCTATTCATTATGCATGGGCCAATAGCAAGGATTAAAAGCAGGGCAAGAAGCAGTCCAAGAAGAGAGAAGAGGTAGGGAAAGAGTCCATTACGGCTCGTCCAAAAGAGGCTTTTTTGTAGTTCTCTTCGTCTTTTTCAGGTCCTCCTGAAGTGTTTTGATGATCTCGTTTGGGTCATCGAATCCCCCGTCACTGGGCCGGGCACTTCAGGATCACAGGGAAGAGTAGTGTCCACATCATCGCCTGCCTTTGGATTTCGATCTCCATCCATTTCTGAAAGAGGAAAGACAAGGGGATCTCCCTCAGGGGCAAACTGCTCCCTGGGTGGGTTGTTACTTGCATCAGGCATAGGCCTGATATTTTTGGCCAGTATTTAAATTGGAGTTAACTCCCCTATGGGGAATACGCAGCCAAATCCTCTTCCCAACTGAATCAGCGGGTCAGGCCCTCTCCAGAGTTGGGTGAGAGGGTCTCTCCATCTAACGAGCATCTGAGGTTTAGGGGTTAAATGTCCCCAATGTTTTTGGAACCCTGACTCCCTTGACTCTTTTGAAAAATTTAAAATATTGATAGTAAACAAGGCCTTATGTAACTGTAGATGGGGGGGTAGCCACTCCCCCTTTTTGTTTTAATAACTGTTTTTTGAGGCAGTGATGGTTTTTTTTTTTCCACCATACCCTGTTTCTGTGGGTTGTGAGGAATTTTAGTAGAGTGTTGAATCATTTTACATCTTGGCAGTACTTTTAAACATCCCAATTGGTTATTATCTCTGTAAGATGAGAGATATATCTTTTGATATCTCCAGGGGCCCTTTTGAAGATACCAAAAGTTTAGAGAATTTAGAACTTTGATTTTTAGAAAGTTTGTTAAAGGTGCCAAGAGAACTTAGAGTATCTGGTTAGAATCCTGAAATGATAACCCTTCATTAGACAGGTTGATTTTAACACTTTTAGAGCAGATCTAATCATAAAGGTATTTAGTAATGCTTTTCATCAATTTGAATTTAACAGAGACAGTAGAGTACACAACAGATTACCTTGACAGAACATGAATTTTATGTTTTTTTTGTTATTGAATAAACCAGAAATAAACACCTTGAACATAAGAGTTAGTACACAAAATCCTCACATAACTTAGAACTATTTAACAGAGCTAAAAAGGACCTAACTTTAGAAATGGCAGAGTAACCCATTAAGCAGACACTGTTAAAAAGAGACGTTACAGTTTTTGCAAAAACAGATTAAGATTTATGATTGAGACCATTTCAAGATATTTGCCAACATTAGTACACATTTTTTACTTCAACTTTAGGTCAATGTAATTTTGGCATTAGCACGTAACTTAAAGAAAACTCTGTAAACAATTTTAAAGTTGTAAACCTTTTAAAACCTTTCATGACTTGCTCACACCTGAAACTTTATACCTGTAGTTACTTTTACATAGTCTTGAATTGTCATGTATGAACAGTCTATGAGAATGCATGCTAACAAACTCAAAAAGTCTCTCTTATCGAATTTAAGATGTGAAAAGTACACAATACATAAGACACTGAGTTATTAATGAATACCACACCATTAACTCCTCCTGGACAGCAAACATGGACACTAGTACATGTTTACAACTTTGAAAAGACCTTCATCGTTAAGAGAAACAAGTTTAAAGCATAAAACTGAGCAAGTGAGCTACCAAGCAAACCGAAGGGCTTTTGCGTTAACTTAATTCTCTGAACCAATCTGTATTGGCTTACTTTAGTTAACAATATAAGGGCTTGTATACACAGAATTTACTCTCATTTTTATAAGACCACTCTAGCTGGAAAGCAAAAACATGAATACAACATAGGTTTGACATTATTTACAACATTTTAATACACTTTGTATAATTTGAATTGACTCAAACAGTTGTTACTTTAACAAATTTAGAGTCCCATCCTTTGAGAGTTCCAGGGATCCTACTGGAAGTCCCAAAGTTGGTATACTCCATTTGAGAATTTAAACTGTTAGAGTCAACCGCTTAGCCAAAAACTAGTACGCATAACCTGAGTATTTTAACCAAGGCTGTGGGGTAGATCTGATCAGAGTTAGGTAATCACTCAAACATTAAAGACAGACAAATCCAATGAAACACGAAACCTTTAAGACACGTGCAAACTCTTAGATAAGTTCTTCCTGTATAGAGGAAACAGGTAGAAACTTAAGGTTTCTGGCTGGAAGCCAGATTGGGGCTGTCTCCCCTATGGGGAAGACACATCCAAATCCTCTGCCCATGGTGATTAAGGGGTCTGGTCCCCTCCATTGTTGCGTTAGAGGGTCCTTCCATTTAACCTGAACCTGGGGCCTGGGGTTTAATTGGCCCCAGTGTCTTTGGAATTTTGATTCAATTGACCCCTTGGAAAAGTTTAAAATATTGATAGTGAACAAAGCCATTTGTAATTGGATATGGGGGCTAATTCCCCCTTTTTGTTTTAAGAGTTGTTCTTTTAGGCATTGATGATTTCGTTCTACAATTGCCTGGCCCTGAGGGTTGTAAGGTATTCCTGTGATGTGTTTAATATGCCATCTGCTAAAAAAGTCCGACATTGCTTCACTAATAAAGCAAGGTCCATTATCCGTTTTAACCTGTGCTGGCAGGCCTAGAGTGGCAAAGCATTGAAGGAAATGTGATTGTGAATGTTTAGCCTTTTCTCCTGTATGTGCTGTGGCCCAACAAGCTCCTGAATAAGTATCGATGGAAACAAAAACATATTTAAGCTTACCAAAGGCTGAAAAATGGGTGACATCAGTTTGCCAGAGAGTGTTGGGTTTGAGGCCTCTAGGATTTACTCCCTGTGTCTGTAATGGGGGCACCTTCAGGAAGGGTTGACACGTTTTACAAGTGTGGACGATTTTTTTGAGGTCCCATACAGGGACTTGGGGGAACCTGTATCGTAGGCCCCTCCAATTGATATGGGTTAAGTCATGCAATTGAGTGGCTTCTTGTAAAGTTAATGCTTGTGGGCCGGTGGCTAGTTGATCAGCCCAATTATTTCCAACAGACAGAAACCCAGGGAGCTTTGAGTGTCCCCTCAAGTGCTGGACATGAATGGGAGCCCCCCGTCCCTCTAATAAACCTTTGAGGGTAACCATAAGGGGGGAAATAGGGTTACCGTCCAGTCTAATATGTGCTTGGGGGACATGAGGAAGCAGGTTAACCATATACAGGCTATCAGAATATAAGTTAAAGGGCCCTTGAATGTCCTGAAGAACCATAATTACAGCAAGCATTTCTTTATATTGTGCTGACCCTTGGCAGGGTTGGAACCTTTGGCGGCTTGGGGTTTCCTGTTGACCCTCGAAGGCTGCATAGGCAGAGCCTGCTTGACCCCCATCAGTGAAAACATGAGGGGCATGGAGGATGGGTTTGGAAGAGAATAAAGAAGGCATTTTTAAGGGAAGTCGCCATAGCATGACAGTCCATTTGGAAGGCCCATAATGGCAATCAATGTGTCCCAAAAACCCCTCGAGGGAAAGGGCAAGACGGGCATTTGCCCTGGTAAGCCATTCAACATCTGACATCCGAAAGGGGAAAACAATGGAATGGGGGTCAGAGCCATAATGCCTCTGGGCTTGAGTTCTGCCCTTGATTATAGCATCAGCAAGCTGATCAGCCTGAGAGTACACCCGAGGTGTGCCCCCCAAGGGGGTGTGAATCCACTCCATTGGTTCCCCTTCCTGAGTCAGGACTGCAGAAATCATGGTAATCCCTGCAAACAGCCACAGAGAGAAGGGCTTATTGGCAGAATACCTTTTTAAAGAAACTTTGTCTAGGGCTTCTTGAAACTGTAGAAATATCACCCGATGACTATCTGTAAAGGTAATATTATCTTGTGGCATTTTATTTTTTAGTAGTGTAAACAAGGGCACAAGACTATCCTTGGGGATGGGTACCCAGGGCAGTAGCCAATTAATTTCCCCCAAAAGACTTTGAAGTTGAGTTAGGGTCATGGAGGTTGGGATATCCAACAGAGGTTTAAGGGGACTGACTTGGGTTAGAGTTAAATGGGAACCAAGCACCTTAAAAGGGGGTACCCTCTGAATCTTACTAGGAGCCACCGTGAATCCTCCCTCTGTGAGTGTTGTAAGGACCTGGGTTAAAAGGCCCTCCAGGAGGGCAGGATCTTTGTGTCCAAGGATGATGTCATCCATATAGGCATAGGCGAGGGAAACATCTGAACTTAATATGGGCTCCAAAAGTGTGGCCAGGTACTGTTGGCAGAACGCTGGACTATTAGCCATCCCTTGTGGTAATACTGTCCACTCATACCGTTGATCGGGTCGAGAAAAATTAAGGGAGGGGACGGAAAAGGCAAATTTCTCACAGTCATCCGGGTGCAATGGGATAGAAAAGAAACAATCCTTAATATCTATTACAGCCAGAGTATACTCTGAGGGTATGGCGGGGGTCCAGGGCATGCCTCTCAAGGGGGTGCCCACCAATTCCATCCTTTCATTTATTTTACGAAGGTCCTGAAGCATGCGCCAGGCCCCAGACGCCTTTTGGATAACAAACACTGGTGTGTTCCAGGGGCTCATGGAAGGACGTAAATGTCCAAGGGTCATCTGTTCCTCCACCAGAAGGCGGAGCGCCGTGAGTTTAGGTTGAGTTAATGGCCACTGCTCCACCCAGATGGGATTTCCCGGCCTCCACCTTATAGGTGGCACCCGGGGGGCAGTGGCCTTTAGGATTGGGGGTATACTCGAGTGGGTCCCTTGGGTTCCTTACGATTGGTGAGACAATCCTTTTGCTTGACCCCTTCCATGCCCCCGCCGTGGCCCTGAGCCTCTCCTTCCTCTGGAATACCCTCATAAAAGGTCTGGTGATCTGTGGTAACCACAGCATCCATTTGCCCTAGCATATCCTGTCCCAATAAATTAACTGTGAGGTTTTTTGCTACCAGGGGCCGTATTTTTCCCTGTTCTCCATCAGGACCGACCCATTTCATGAGGGCAACTGTTTCCTTAGATCGAGAATTGCCCCCCACTCCCAATATTGATGGCCCATCCGCCAGCTCCCAAGTGGGTGGCACCTCCTCTTCCCGGAGTACCGTCCTATCCGCCCCAGTGTCGATTAGGCAGTGAAACCTTTTTCCACCTATGACAACACTCATTTTGGGACGGAGCCCCTCCATAAGGGGGGCAGTCCAGTGGGCTTGGATTGTTCTAGTACGGGTTACCCCAGGTTTCCCCTTGGATGGGGTTCCTCCTTGAGTTAACGGGGCTGGAGGATGCCCCCCCTCTAGTTTAAAGGCTTCCCTTCTATATTAAATTTGGACCTGCATTCCTTTTTCCAATGATATCCCTTCCTGCACCTAGGGCAGGGGGTATGGGGCGGCTTTGACCCTCCTGGTCTGTTAGTCAAGGAGGCTTGAGGGCACTCCCGTTTAAAATGCCCCTCTTGCCCACACTTGAAGCAGGCTCCCTGAGTGGCCTGTCCGAGTGACTTAGAACTTTGGGTGGCCAGAGCCTGAGTAATAGCCTCTGTCATTGCCGATGTCTGGGCTGAGAGGGCCTGGGTCATGGCCGTCGTCTGAGCCTGTAGGGTCATGGCCAGGGATTGATTTTGATGCTGTTGCGTACCTACATCCTGCGAGGCCACTATCCATCGACTTATCGACGCTTCCCTTAGGCCAACACAGGCCGTCCTATGATCAGCATTCATTCCTTCCCAGACGAGCATCTTAACAAACTGATCCCGAAGGTCCCCAGCTGGCAACTTACGACGGAGACTGTGTTCGACCCTAGCTACAAAATCTGGCAATGACTCTCCTGGCTTTTGTCGCACCCCCGCGATGGGCGATTCGGTGGGCCCCTCATCCAGCTTGTACCAAGCATTAAGTCCTGCCTGCCTCACTTGTTCATGGTATGGAGCAGGCAGCGCAGCTTGCTGGACCCCCGTAGAGAATCCTTCCCCCGTCCCAGCCAGCATAGCATATGTAATAGGGATAGCTGGCTGGGCTGCTCGGTTAGCTTCGGCTCTCACCCGGCACTCCTCCTTAAAGAAGGCGCACCACTTTATGAACTGGGAACTCGTGAGGACTGCCTTGGCCACGTCCAGCCAGTCCTTGGGGACGCATGGGTGATAGGCTATATCTTGTAGCAATGTTTGTGCCCAGGGTGAGTTTGGGCCATCCTCTGCTACTGCCTTGCGGAGTTCTTTGAGGTCCTTGGCCTCCCACGGGTACCATTCCAAGGGCCTATTAGCCCCCGGAGCTAAATTAACAGGGTAGGCCTGAGGCGGCAAGTTCCCAGGCCCAGAGTTCAATTCCCTACACTGTTTTATGTCCACCGGACAAGTTTTCGCATAGGTTACCTCCCCAAGCCCCTGTCTTTCAGTGGAGGGCTGGCCATTGGGATTTAGGTCACATAAGTCCCTCTGTGGGGCCACACAGAATGACGCTCCCTCCTCGCTCCCAGGCGCGTATGGCGGGGGCCTGGATTCCTCTGAAATGTAGGCGGGGGGAGGAAATTTTACTTTTGTTCTAACTTCCACTGTCTGTGTCTCCTCATCTTTCCTACTGTCGATATCTTCCTCTGTCTCTTCTATATCCCAGACTGCCTTAAAAATAGAATTACCCATAATAAAGGTTCCACTTACCCTGAGAGACCGCTTAGCCTCGGCCGAAAAGTAACTGTTCCTGCCCCACGCTGGGCGCCAGATGTTGGGTCTTAGTCCACCCGTACAAGGATGGACTGGGTCCGAGGAAAGGTAAGTGTGCCGCTCGCCCGTTCCCCAGCCTCCTGGTCCCGGAGACAATCAGACGCAGCGGGGAGCCAAGTCTAGCAAGGACTCAGTCACCTTTTGTATAATAATACCTTTTATAACACAAAACTGCAGAGTCATTGGGGCAGGGCTAAGGACCAACCAATCACTTAAAAAATCACCTTATGGGGGGATTTCTATAGGACTAGCCCTATGTCTATACACTTGTTACTGGTTTTGTTACCTCCCCTGATGTTGCGCAGCCAGTTAGTTTTAGTGGTAAACAACTTTGGATTCCGCCCATCTTACTTCCTCTGGGCGCCATCTTACTTGGCTCCGCGTGGCTTCGTTCCGCGCAGCTCGGGCGGGGGCACCCTGGAGCAGCTGCGCATGCGGAGCCCCCGGGCCGGGCCTGGCCTGGCCTGGCCGCGCTCATGCCCCACAGATCCAGTGAATGATCTTTTTCATATGTTGTTGAATTTCGTTAACTGGTACTGTTTTGAGGCTTTTTGCATCTATTTTCATGGGGATATTGGTCTATAGTTCTCTTTCTTTGTTTCCAGTTTTGGAAATAAAGTGATGCTGCCCTCATAGAAGGAGTTTGTGAAGATTCCCTTCCCTTTAGTTGTTTTGAAGAGTTTAAGAAGAATTGAGATCAACTATTTAAAACTTTGTTATAATTCAGCAGTGAAGCTATCTGGTCCTAAGATTTTATTAGTTTTATTAGTTTCTTTATTCAACCTCCATCTTGGTTATGGGTCTATTTAGGTATTCTGGCTTCATGACTCAATTTTGGTAGATTGTATGTGTCAAGAAATCTATGCATTTATTCTAGATTTTCCAATTTGTTGACATAGGGTTCTTTGTAGCAATTCTAATGATTCTTTTTATTCCTGCGGTACATATTGTAATGTCTCCCTTTTCATCTCTGATTTTCTTTTCTTTTCTTTTTTTCTTTCTTTTTTTTTTTTTGACAGGCAGAATGGACAGTGAGAGAGAGAGACAGAGAGAAAGGTGTTCCTTTTTCCGTTGGTCCACCCCCCAGTGGCCGCTGCGGCTGGCACGCTGCAACCGGTGTACCAACGCCGATCAGAAGCCAGGAACCAGGTGCTTCCTCCTGGTCTCCCATGCGGGCGCAGGGGCCCAAGCACTTGGGCCATCCTCCACTGCCTTCCCGGGCCACAGCAGAGAGCTGGACTGGAAGAGGAGCAACCAGGACAGAATCCAGCACCCCGACTGAGGCTAGAATCCAGGGTGCTGGGGCTGCAGGCAGAGGATTAGCCTATTGAGCCATGGTGCCGGCCTCATCTCTGATTTTATTAATTTGAGTCTCCCCGCCCCCCTACACAGACGCACCTTTTTATGGTTAGTTGAGCCAATGGTTTATCAATTTTCTTTATTTTTCAAACAACCACCTCTTCATTTCACTGATTTTCTTAAAAAAGATTTGTTTGTTTAATTTAAAGACAGAGTTACAGAGAGAGAAAAGAAGACACACACACACACACACAGAGAGAGAGAGAGAGAGAGAGAGAAATCTTCCATCTGCTGGTACTTTCCAAATGCCTACAACTGCCAAACCTGGTCTGATCTGCATCCAGCAGCCAGCAGACAGGAGCTTGCTCCAGATCTCCCATGTGGGTGCAGGGGCCCAAGTACCTGGGCAATCTTATTCTGTTTTTCCAGGTGCATTAACAGGGAGGTAGATCAGAAGTGGAGCACCTGTGATTTGAAATTGGTGCCCATCTGAGATGGCAGCACCACAGGCAGCAGCTTTACCAGCTACACCAGAGTGCTGCCCCTTCACTAATCTTCCATATCATTTTTTGGTTTCAGTTTTATATATTTCTTCTGTAATATTTATTAGATCCTTCCTTCTGCTAATTTGGTGTTTGATTGGCCCTTGTTTCTCTAGATCTTTGAGATACTCTGTTAGATCATTTATTTGATGTAATTATAATTTCTTTCCTCTTTGACACTGCTTTTGCTATATCCTATAAGTTTTGATGTGTTTTATTGTCATGTTTATTCATGTCCCTGAATTTTTTTTTATTTCCATTTTGATTTCTTCTGTGACTCACTGTTCAGTCTCCATGTGTTTGCATATTTTCTAGAGGTTCTTAAGATGATGCTTTCCAACCTCATTCCATTGTGATCAGAAAAGATATATGGTAGGATTCCACTTTTCTTAATTTGCTGAAACTTGTTTTATGGCCTAGCATATGGTTTTTCCTGGATAACATTCCATGCACTGATGAAAATAAGATGTATTCTGCAACTATGGGATGAAATGTTCTATAGATATCAATTAGATCCTTTTGGTCAATACTGTTAATTAGCTCTGTTGTTTCTTGATTCTTTTCTAGTTGATCTGTCCATCGATGAAACTGGGGTTTTGAAGTTCCACATTATTATTGGACTGGTGTCTGTGTTTCCATTTAGGTCCACTAAGGTTTGTTTTAAATAACTAGGTGTCCTAGCATTGGGTGCATATACATTTACTATAGTCACATTTTCCTATTGAATTGATGCCTTAGTCATTACATAATGTCCCTTTTTGTCTTTTTTTTTAAACAATTCATGTGTTAAAGTCTATTTTGTCTGATACTAGGATGTGTACTCCTGTTTGTTTTTGATTTCCATTAGCATGGAATAACTTTTTCCATCCTTTCACTTTCAGTCAGTATGCATGTTTGTTGCTGAGGTGTGTTTCTTTTAGGCAGCAAATAGATGGGTCTTTTTAAATCCATTGAGCTAATCTGTATCTTTTAATTGGAGAGTTTAGGCTATTCACATTCAAGGTTACTGGAATTCTTCCATATATATTTTCCTATTGTTTGCTTTGGATTTTACTAGGGGATTTTCTGCCTTTGCATTCTTTCATAATGCTATTTGTGTTTCTGTGTGTAACACATCCTTCAGTATTATTTGTAAGGCTGTATAAGTGGTGACAATTTCTTTCAATCTCTGTTTGTTTTGGAAGATCTTTATTTCACCTTCATTTATAAATGAGAGATTCACTTGGTTCAGTATTCTGGACTGACAGTTGTTTTTTTTTTTTTTTTTTTTTTTTTTTCAGGATTTGGGTTATGTGTCTCCATTCTCTCCTAGCCTTTAGGGTTTCTGACGATAAATCAGCTGACAATCTAAGTGGAGATCCCAATGATAACTCTCATGTTTTGAAAATGTGGAATTCATTCACATAGTTGACTGTCTTTGACAAAAGAGCAAAAGACAATGGAGCAACATTAGTCCTTAAAATCTCTAGAACAGTGGACATCCACATTTTCTAGAAAAAGAATCTAAATACTGACATTATATTCTTCAGAAAAATTTACTCAAAATGAATCGTAGACCTAAATGTAAAATTCAAAGCTTTATAATCTTAAAAGTTAATGTGGGAGAAAATGTAGATGATCTTGGGTGTGATGATGAATTTTTGATATAATTCCAAAGGTACCATCCATGAGCTGATAGGCTGGAGTTTATTAAAATTAAAATGTATACTCTCCCAAAAAATTTGAGACAATAAAAAACAAGCTGTAGTTTGGGTGAAAATAATGTGCAAAAGACCTGCTTGATAAAGGACTATTATTCAAAATATACAAAGAATTTAATTTAAAAATAGACCTTAACAAACACTTCAATAAGGAAGACAAAAGATGGAATATAAGCACTTGAAAATTTGCTCCCCATTTTATATCATGAGAGAAAGGCAAATTTTTTTTAGATTTATTTTATTTATGTGGAAGACAGAGATACAGAGAGAGGTGACACAGAGAGAGGTGTTCCATCCGTTGGTTCACTCCCCAGATGGCCACAATGGCTGGAGCTGCTCCAGTCTGAAGCCAGAAACCAGGAGCTTCTTCTGGGTCTCCCACATGAATTCAGGGGCCCAAGGACTTCAGTCATCTTCTCCTGCTTTCCCAGGCCATAGCAGAGAGCTGAATCAGAAGAGGAGCAGCCGGGACTAGAATGGCACCCATATGGGATGCCTGCACTTCACGCTAGGGCTTTAACACAGCGCCAGCCCCAAGAAAGGCAAATTTAAATAGCACAACACAGGGGTGGGCATTTGGTACAGGGCTGGGTTTGAGTCCCATTTCTACATACAATACCAGATTCCTGCTTATGCACACCCTCCAAGACAGCAGGTGATGGCTCAATTGTTTGGGTCACTGCACCCACAAAAGAAACCCAGAAGGAACTCCAGATGCCTGGCTTCAACCTGATGTAGCCTTGGCTGTTGTGGGTATTTGGGGAGTGAACCAACAGATGGAAAATCTCAATTTATCTTCCCGTTGGTTTATTTATCTCCCCTTTGTCTTTAAAATAAATTTAAAAATAAAGATTTAAAATGACAAAATGCAATGAGATACCACTGCACACCTATTAGAAAGACCAAGAATTTGTACAGTGACAGAGCCAAATGTGAGTGAGGATGTGGAACAACTGGAACTCCCATTCTTGCTGGTGGGGTCCAGAATGGTAAAGCAATTTTGTAAGATAGTTTAACAATTTCTTACAAAATTAATCATGATCTTGACATTTGATCCAGCAATTGTGCTTCTAGTATTTACCCAAATGAACTGAAAAATTGTGAACACAAAAACAAACAGAAAAACCTGTGCAAGGATGTTTATAACAGTTTTGTTTATAATTGTCAAAATTTTGAAGCAAAAAATCCATTTTTTACTAGGTTAATGAGTCTATGGACTGTGGTACATATACAATGCAATGTGAGAAAATGAATGTTATGAAAAGGCTTTGCGTGGATTTCAAAATAGTTTTTTACCAAAATAAACTCTCACTGCCTTCTTATAACGTGTCTGAACAAGATGTAGTTTGAGACACAAGGACGGTTAAGACATCTGAAAAAAGCCACCCTTATCAGAGCAGCATGAATTGTGTTAAAATTTAAGCAAAAACAAATATCAAATTGATAGTGAAGCGTGGGTGGAAGAATTATGAAATTATTGATGCTATATGAAAAGTTTATGGGGACAATGTCCCTCACCCCTCAATCCCCATAGTCAGTAGTTAATGAATGTACACCTTTGTTAAAGAAGGATAAGATAATGATGAAAAGGAAGTCTGTGGTTACAAGATATCCAACAAATTTGTGAGAAAGAAATTAGTCTTAAACTCTAATGAGATAAAACTTATAATTAATATCAGAAACAACAACTAACATCAGAAGTCATCTTGATTCATTCAGCTCACAGAATCTTAACTAAAAATTGAAAATGGAGAAAACTTCTATTCACTGAGTGCCAAAATTCTTTCCCAATTAGTTGCAGACAGGGGTAGAGCTTTCAATGGAAATTTTGAACAAGTGAAATCAACAGCCTGAGTATTTCTTTCTAGAGTTAACAGGAGATGAAACATGGGTTTACCAGTATGAACCTAATGACAAAGTACATTCAAAGAAATGGCTGCCAATTGGAGGAAGCAATCCAGTCAAAGCAAAAGTGGACCAGTCAAGGACAAATGCCATGGCAAGAGTTTTTTGTGGGGAGGCTCAAAGCATTTTGCCTCTTGACTTTCTGGATGGCCAAAGAATGATTACATCTGCTTATTAGAAGAGTGTTTTGAGGAAGTTGGCGAAAGCACTAAGATAAAAACACCAGGGAAATCTTCACCTGAGAGTCCTTATCTCCCAGAACAGTGCTTGTGCTTATTCATCTCAGGAAACAAAGGCAACTTTGTCAGGGTTTCAGTGGGAAACCGCTAGGCAGCCACACTACAGTCCTGATTTAGCTCCTTCTGACTTCTTTCTGTTTTCTCATCCTAAAAAGTGTCTTTAAATGAAATGCATTTTTTCTATAGTTACCATTGTGTAAAAAGATGGAATTGACATGCTATATTCCCAAGACCCTCGGTTTTTTTAGAGGTCAACTGAATAGCTCACGTCATCACTTCCAAAAGTGTCCTGACTTTGATGGAACTTACGTTGAGAAATGAAGCTGTATTTTTTATTTTTATATTTAATTCCACTTTCAACAAGCTTTTTGACATCCCCTTGTATAATTTAGCTTTGATAGGAAATGATCTACCAAATTGTAAGAAGACCTAGAAGAATCTTAAAAGATAATATTAATGAAAGAATTTGTTTTAGGGGATAGGGGCAAGAAGAATTGAATCAACAGAGCGCAGAGCAGTTTCATGGCAGTAAAGCTATTGTATTTGACACTGTTATGATAATAACTTGTCATTATACATCTATCCAAAGCTACAAAATGTACAAGGCTGAATGTACCAAGTGTGAACACTAACGTAAACTTTGGACTTCTCAGTGATAATGATGTGTCAGTTTGGTTCAATTGCAACAAATAAACCACTCTGGTGGGCGATGTTGATTATTTGGGATGCTGTGAATGTTTGAGGCAGAAGGCCTTTGCTCAAGTCATAGCTAGATATGAGTAAGAAGTTCTGAGACTTTTATTAAAGGCAGAGACAACAAATAAAGGACTTTACAATCCACTCACTAGCATTTTAATGATCTACAGCTGATGTCTTTAAACAGATTTGATGTCACATATGACCTTAGAGTGCAAACTTTTAAAGGAACAGAAATTGTGTTTGTTGGTATTAGTTTGTATCCAGCAAAATTAACATCACCCAATGAATCTGCAACTACATCAGAACAAGCAACATGATATCCTGCTTCCTAGTAATTACTGTTTTGTTGATAAAATGTTGTATTGGAAAAGTTCCTGGATGTTTTTTGTAGAATGAGGAGCCAAAAGGGGAGTGAAAGAGAATATAGTTGAGGATCATGCATAAAATGTGTTAAATTGAAAATTCTCTCAAACCAAGGTGTTCAATAATACTTGGTATTGTTGTAGATTTTTGGATTTTACTTCTTTATTGGATATTTTTATTTTTTATTGGATATTTTTAAATGCAAATAACCTAGTTGAGCTAATTTAACATTTCCATGTCTACTCTCTGACCAGAAGAGTAAAATTTTATACTGTAGCACCTCTGAGGAAACATTCACTCACATAATACATATCTCCAGATGCTTACCATTTGTGAATGTTTGTAAAGATGAAAATTACCATCTGTGTTTCTTACCCTCCATCAGAGTGCATCATCCATAGCAAAGGTATTCCAAAGACTTTGTTCATCAAAAGAAAGCAAAGAAGGAAACTAACTTTTTCTTCCTTACTTCATTGGCAGTAAGATTTATGTTTCCTTGTAACAAATATTATTTATTACAATAAAATATACTAAACAATAACATTATTACCTACTGTCTCAATTCACTAAGGCTACCAAACAAAGCTCTACAGACTATGTGGCTTAAAACAGTTCTGGAAGCTAGGCATCCAAGATCAAGACATGAAAGTGTTGATTCCTCCTAAGTTTCTCTTGTTGGCTCAAAGATGGCCATCCTTACTCAGTGTCTTCACACTGTATTTCTTCTACATATGTCTATGTCTCTAAATTCCAGTCATGTTGTGTTGGGACCCACCCTAATGACATGATTTTAACTTAATTGCTTCTTCAATGGCCCTATCTCCAAATATAGTAACATTGTGAAGTAATAAGAGTTAGGACTTCAACATATGAAATATTGGATAACACAATTCAGCCCACAACAGCTAGTTAATGTTCGCTTTGAGGCCTGAAAATTCAGATTTTACTGAAAAGTGAGGAATCATTCCTTTTGCAGTACTAACGAGCCTTCAACTATGCAGAATATCAGAATATCAAGATTCTCAAATTGTGGTTTGAACTTTGGTGAAGAAGATATAGAGGATTCTAAAGCATAGTGAACAATACAAAGAAGGTGCAGGGCCATGATCAGCCTGCTGCATGAATGGAAATTGGAAGCAGCCATTTATGTAGTGATGCAAGATCAAAGTCAGAAGCAGGAAGAGAAACTACGAATCAGGCAATCACATTGCAAGAAGTTAAGATATGATCTTGTCGACAAGGACGTCTGAGTATGGCATGATCAAATGCAATTTTCCATAGATCAAGTGGCAGCTGTGTCAAACCTGTATCTTAGAGGGGTGAGATGAGAACCAGGAAGAATAGTTGGAGGCTTTTGCAGCAATCCCATAGAAGAAAGATGAATGTTTTACTGCAAGGTATCAATCTTAAGGATTGAGTGAAATAGGTGATGTAAGACATATTTGGGAAGTAGAGTTAGCAGACTTTGACAATAGGATGGAAGGAAAGTGGAGACTTGAAGGTAGAATAAAATTTAAAAAGTATAAAGCATAGATTTATGTTGCATAAATTCAATTGCCAAATGTGCAGGTCAGCTCACTGAAGGTGTACACAGGAGTAATTAGCAGACATGTGGTGGTTGAAAGCCATGGGATTAAAGTAATCTTCCAGGATAGAACAGAGAGTAAGGAAAGAAAAATAAGCATGCTAACTTGAGGACTTTCCAAAGTGAAAGTCACAAAAGAAAGAAATCATAAAAAGCTACAAGGAAAAACAGAAATTGGCCAAAGTTGTGACGAGTTTTTAGAAAATTTGGTGATCGTCAATGTCAAACTAAGTTCGAGACTGAATTCTTTCTTAGGGTTTGAGATTTGTGAAACCACTGACTTAACAGTGGTATGGTGATGGCAGCATTGTTTGCTGCAAATAGAAAAATCAGTGGTAGGTAAGAAGAAGGAGAAAACACTCTTAGTCTGGGTGAGTTTTCCAGGGAAACGATTGATTAAGTTCTCCTTCTATGATTAATATTTTCCTTAGTTTTGGAATACCTTAGCTCTCAAAGGAGAAGGAAATCTGGGGAAAAGAACAGTTATGGTTCAACTCTCTGAAGATGGTGGATAATCAGATCAAGTACAAAACCAGGAATGTGGAGCCAGTCAGAGATAAAGAATGATGTTGTGAAAAAGTTGGAATAGAAAGGCAATTCCTGCCATGTCCAAGATCATTCCAAATGCAGCTAGGTATACATAAGGCTCAGAGGCTGAGCATGGGTTAAGTGCACTGAGATCTCTAATATTCACTTAGAAAAGGAAATGCATGGCTGGCTCCGCAGCTCAATAGGCTAATGTTCCGCCTGCGGCACCTGCACCCTGGGTTCTAGTCCCGGTCGGGGTGCCAGATTCTGACCCAGTTGCTCCTCTTCCAGTCCAGCTCTCTGCTGTGGCCCGGGAAGGCAGTGGAGGATGGCCCAAGTGCTTGGGCCCTGCACCCCATGGGAGACCAGGAGGAAGCACCTGGCTCCTGCCTTCGGATCAGCACAGTGCGCTGGCCGCAGCGGCCATTGGGGGTGAACCAATGGAAAAGGAAGACCTTTCTCTCTGTCTCTGTCTCTCATTGTCCACTCTGCCTGTCAAAAAAAAAAGAAAAAAAAAAAGGTAATGCATGTAAAATCAAGCACCAACTTCCCATGGAAATTTTTAGCAGTAGTATGCAGTATCCTTATGGAATGTTTGATATATATGCAATATAGAATTTTTTAATTAATAGAAATAATTCTCTTAACATAAATTTTAAACAATAGTTCTTGATATGTAGTTCAGTCATTTCTAGGAGTTCTGGGAAAGTGGATATATGAGAAAGAGAGGTGGAAAGGAAGAGAGTAATCCAAGAAGTTAATGGTGTGAGGCAATACTTCGAAGCATGTGCTGTTTGTTGCACTACATGTACTAAGAGCTGGTGTTGACACTTCTTTATAATCATTGGTTGTAATACTTACATAGTGATTCTCATGAGATATATCAAATACATGTTAGTGTAATAAACCTATATTAAGACCTAAGAAATATATGATATTAAAACTTAATGTAATCACACTTGAACTTAGATAGTTTAATTTAGGAAGATAGACTTTCAGATATTTTTGCCTTAATTCACATAATCAGCAGGTTTTAGATTTCTACCAAGTTTTAGGGGGTACATGACTACTAAGCAAGAGTTACAGGAGGAGATAGAAGATATTATTATCTTTTCCTCAATTTTTAATTTAGTTGGGAACATCTGAAAACCGTAAAAGAACAATACAGACAGGATGGAATAACTAATGAAAGCATAGTAGTGTCTTGTACATTTTATTTTTATGTTCCAAGGATAAAAATTAGGAATTAGAAAAAAATGGATTTATCAGCAATTTGACAGATTTAATGAACCTCATGTGAAATTTCATGGGAATGCCTAATTCAGAGAGAAATCAGGGAAGTAGCATAAGCTAAGGTTGTAGAGATGGAAATGAATGTTTAGATGGAGAGGCAGAAAGTGATGAACATTTTAGAAGAAATTTAGAACCATTTAGTACATTTGTTCTTGTTCTCAGTTTGCAGTTCAATTCAACTGTATTGTTCTGGTAAAAGAAAATCAAGACCCCCTATGTCTACAATAAAATATCTTGGTAGAGTGGACTTTGTAGCTCAGTGGGTTAAACTGCCACTTGTGATGCCCACAACCTATATCAGAGGGCTATTTTGAGTTCTGGCTGCTCTGCTTCTGAACCAGTTCTCTACTAATGTGCCTGGAAAAGCAGCAGATACTGGTCAACTACTCGAGTCTCTGCTACTCACAAAGAAGGCCCAGATGCCGTTCCTGGTACTTGGCTTCAGTCTGGCCCATACCTGAATATTACAGGCATTGGTAAACCAGGGGTTGGATTTTCTATCTCCTTCTTCTCTCCCTCTTTCTCCAATACTCTGCCTTTCAAATAAATAAAAAATTAATTAATTAATTAATTAATATTTCAAAAAATAACGAAGAGCTGATGTTGAGGTATAGCAGGTAAAGCTGCTGCAGGAGGAGCTCAAATATATAATGCGACAGGGGTATATTTGAGCTAGTTTGAGACCCAGGTGCTCCACTTCCAATCCTGTTTCCCGCTAATGTACCTGGGAAAGCGCAGAAGATGGCCAAAGTGCTTGGCACCCTGAACCCGTGTGGCAGACCCAGAAGAAGCTTGGTGCTCCTGACTTCAGCCTGGCTCAGCCTTGACCATTGTGACCATTTGGCCAGTGGATTGGATATTCTCTCTGTCTCTGTCTCTGTCTCTCTTACTCTCCCCTTCCAGTCCCCTCCCCTCTCTCTGTAACTCTGGCTTTCAAATGAAAAATCTTTTAAAAAGTAAACTTTATTATTCTAAATGGCTTAAGAGACAGACAACATAATTCAGATTATGGAGATCTGGAAGGAAAGCTAAGAGAGTTCAGATGATTCACCATGTGTTTAAGCTGATAAGAGAGGGAAGTTCAGGATGCAAAGCTTGAAGCTAAATGGCCTATGTTTGAAACTCAGTCCTGTAACTTACTTGTTTGATCTTGGGCAGTGACTTCAGTCCCGACACTCAGTTAATTTTATCTGCAAAATAGGACCGAAATTCGCATTTACCTTATGGATGTTTGGCAGCATGAGTAGTGACAATCCAGGTAAATGATCTAATATTGCTCAACATGTAGTATACACTCAACAAATATTAACTCATAGTAATGTGCATTTCATCCTCTGTTTGCCATTTACATCTGAAGTATATGCTATAGCTTGTTTGGTCTTTCAAGCACCATGCTTTTTTTTTTTTTTTTTACTTTTATTTAATGAATATAAAATTCCAATGTACAGCTTATGGATTACAATGGCTTCCCCTCCCGTAACTTCCCTCCCACCCTCAACCCTCTCATCTCCCACTGCCTCTCCCCTTCCATTCACATCAAGATTCATTTTCAATTCTCTTTATAAACAGAAGATCAATTTAGCATATATTAAGTAAAGATTTCAACAGTTTGCACCCACATAGAAACACAAAGTGAAATATACTGTTTGAGTACTAGTTATAGCATTAAATCACAATGAACAGCACATTAAGGACAGAGATCCCACATGAGAAGCAAGTGCACAGTGACTCCTGTTGTTGACCCAACAAATTGACACTCTAGTTTATGGCGCCAGTAGCCACCCTAGGCTCTAGTCACGAGTTGCCAAGGCGATGGAAGCCTTCCAAGTTCGCCAACTCTGATCATATTTAGACAAGGCCATAAAAGACAGGGTGAGGATAGTAAGCAATGATTCTAAGAGTGGCATTAACCAGGTCTGAACAATTATACAGCATTAAGTGGGGAAGAGGACCATCAGTACACACAGGTTGGGAGTAGAGCCAATGGTGGTAGAGTAGAGGTCATGATTACAAAGGAATGAGGCCCAAATGCACTAGACAGGGTCTAGAACAAAGGACAGAGTCATTATTAGAGGAGCTAAGAAAGGTGCTGTCTAAGCTACAATTAAGTTTTCTGATTCAGAGGCAAATAGAACTTGAAAGAAGGGGCTTGATAATAATCTGTTGGGCTTTAGGCCTTGTAAGTTAAGAGGCCCAGACCTATCTATCTCTTCACATGGGGTACATCCTAAGGGAGGTGTGAACCTCCTAGGGGAAGGCACTCTGTTGACTTTCATTACTTGGCTGGCCTGGGAGGAGAGCTGGCCAGGTAAAGGCAGGGGGCATCTCTAACAAGAAATTTACAGTTCTGCCTGCAATGTTGCTGACCCTACTTGGCCGTCCCCCTCAGCGGCTGTGGTCACTTTGGAAGCTGGGCTGAGTGAAGGGCTTTTCAGCTTAGAGCCAATAAGATCTGTGTCTCTGACCTGGGCATCCTTCGACTCCAGGGCAGGTCCATTTCCAGTGATCCAACTCTTGGCAGAGCTGCCAGGGCTCTTCACAAGTTGACTTCCGCTGAAGCCCAGGCTTACTACATTGAAAGCCACTGCAGTAGACTGGCCTGTTGGGTCTCCTTGAAGGCAGATCACTGTACAGATCAGCCATTAATAGGCCTGCCACCCATTGCTTCTGATGCCGAGCTTTCTTTTCCTCCTGGTTGTGTTAAAGCAGACCAGAGGATGCAAGTCAAGGGAGTGCCCAAGTCCCATCTCTAATCTTCGGTGGCCTGAACTACAATTCTATAGTCACAGGCATGTTCTGTAGTAGTTTTTCTAAGGTAGACAATGCCCATAAGGAAAATTATATTCTCACTTTAAAACTTTCTTTCCCTTTGGTCTGAAAGGGAGGTTTTTTTCTACTTACTGTTTACTTCGCTGATGGCGAAGTAAATCTAGCTATGAGATTATTATTTAAGCTTTTATTTTGGCTATGCTATTACAGAAAAATGTTAGCCATCTCTTTTAAAAGGTCTAGAGATTAAATTGTGCATTCTACAGATTCCTTCATAATAGAATTAGTTTCCTACCTTGAAGAGAATAGAGAAATGAAAGAACAAGTTGGGCTTAGAATAGAGAAATGAGGGAGCAAGTCCTAGATCGCTTGCTGACAATAGCAATATTACATGAATACTTAGCAAACAGTTTCAACCATTAGATAACAACTTAAGAAAACATTTACCAGAAGGTCCAATGCCTTCTATAAATTTTAAGAATCATGTATTTGGAAACACCTCTTAAATATCTAACATGGTGTAGTTTGTTTAACCAGTAAACTTAAGCACAACCATATAAAATGTTTTTAGTTTCTTTCTACCAACCAGTTTAAAACATATGATACACAGATTCAGGTCACACAAATTAAAATGTATCTTTGATTGATTTTAGCAGCTTAAATTTATGGACAATCTTATCTATAAGCCAATTAAAATAAAATTGTTAATAAAATTTTCCCATGTGGACATACAATATGTACACACATATAACATAACACAATAGACCAATATAGCAGTTTTAATAATAGCTTTTAAAATCTTTAACTCTTTTTGTAGATTGCCAATTGATTTGAATTGCTTTTTGTTTTTAGTAACCTCAGTTAACCATACTTTTTCTCAGTTGGCACTGTTAATACATTATTGGCTTCATCTGTTTACAGAGCCATCCCAAAGTACTGAATACAATAGAAGTGGCTGGAAAAAGTCCATAGGAACCTATAGGAGGACAGCTAAACACAGAACCAACAACATCAAGCACCATTCTTTTTTGGAATTCTAGTTACTGGATGATCTGACAAACTATAACTTTTTTTTAAAGAAACAAATTATTCTAAAAGAAGAATCTTATAATTTTCTATCAATTTCCATTATCAAAATTGACAAATCAAGGTAGCCTCACTTTAAAAATATGTAGAAAGGGCCGGCGCCGCAGCTCACTAGGTTAATCCTCCGCCTTGCGGCGCCTGCACAACAGGTTCTAGTCCTGGTTGGGGCACCGGATTCTATCCCGGTTGCCCCTCTTCCAGGCCAGCTCTCTGCTGTGGCAAGAGAGTGCAGTGGAGGATGGCCCAAGTACTTGGGCCCTGCACCCCATCGGAGACCAGGAGAAGCACCTGGGTCCTGCCATCGGATCAGCGCAGTGCGCTGGTCGCAGCGCATTGGCCGCGGCAGGCATTGGAGGGTGAAACAATAGCAAAAAGGAAGACCTTTCTCTCTGTCTCTCTCTCTCTCTCACTGTCCACTCTGCCTGTCAAAAAATAACAAAAAAAAATGTAGAAAGGAATATTGCCACTTAATCACCTCATTTATTTTCTCCTTCAAAAATACATTTTTGTTGGATCCTTCTCTCCCTTTTTGATTCTATCAGTTAGTATTAGCAGACACTAGTCTTGTTTGTGTGATCCCTTTGACTCTTAGACCTATCAGTGTGATCAATTGTGAACTGAAGTTGATCACTTGGACTAGTGAGATGGCATTGGTACATGCAACCTTGATGGGATTGTATTGGAATCCCCTGGCACGTTTCTAATTCCACCATTTAGGCAAGTCTGATTGAGCATGTCCCAAATTGTACATTTCCTCCCTCTCTTTTTCCCACTCTTATATTTAACAGGGATCACTTTTCAGTTAAAATTTAAACACCTAAGAATAATTGTGTGTTAATTACAGATTTCAAACAGTAGTACTAGAACAAAAAAAAAATACTACAATGGATAAAGTATTGCATTGTACATCAACAGTTAGGACAAGAGCTGATCAAGTCACTGTTTCTCATAGTGTCCAATTCACTTCAACAGGTTTCCCCTTTGGTGCTCAGTTAGTTGTTGCTGATCAGGGAGAACATATGATATTTGTCCATTTGGGACTGGCTTATTTCACTCAGCATGATGTTTTCCAGATTCCTCCATCTTGTTGCAAATGACAGGGTTTCATTGTTTCTTACTGCTGTATAGTATTCTATAGAGTACATGTCCCATAATTTCTTTATCCAGTCTACTGTTGATGGGCATTTAGGTTGATTCCAGGTCTTGGGAATTGAGCTGCAATAAACATTAATGTGCAGATGGCTTTTTTGTTTGCCAACTTAATTTCCTTTGGGTAAATTTGAAGAAGTGGTATGGCTGGGTTGTATGGTAGGGTTATATTCAGGTTTCTGAGGAATCTCCAGACTGACTTCCATAGTGGCTTAACCAGTTTGCATTCCCACCAACAGTGGGTTAGTATCCCTTTCTCCCCAAATCCTCTCCAGCATCTATTGTTGGTAGATTTCTGAATGTGAGCCATTCTCACCGGGGTGAGGTGAAACCTCATTGTGGTTTTGATTTGCATTTCCCTGATTGCTAGTGATCTTGAACATTTTTTCATGTGTCTGTTGGCCATTTGGATTTCCTCTTTCGAAAAATGTCTATTGAGGTCCTTGGCCCATCTCTTAAGTGGGTTGTTTGTTTTGATGTTGTGGAGTTTCTTGATTTCTTTGTAGATTCTGGTTATCAACCCTTTATCTGTAGCATAGTTTGCAAATATTTTTTCCCATTCTGTCAGTTGCCTCTTCACTTTCCTGACTGTTACTTTTGAAGTACAGAAACTTCTCAATTTGATGCAATCCCAAATGTTAATTTTGGCTTTGACTGCCTGTGCTTCTGGGGTCTTTTCTAGGAAGTCTTTGCCAGTACCTATATCTTGCAGGGTTTCTCCAATGTTCTCTAATAATTTGATGGTGTTGGGTCATAGATTTAAGTCTTTAATCCATGTTGAGTGAATTTTTGTGTAAGGTGAAAGGTAGGGGTCTTGCTTCATGATTCTGCATGTGAAAATCCAATTTTCCCAGTACCATTTATTGAATAGACTGTCCTTACTCCAGCAGACTCATAGAATGGCAGATGTCCTAAATAGCACTCTGGGCTCAGAATCAGCCCTTAAGGCATTCGGATCTGGCTGAAGAACCCATTAGAGTATTTTAGGCATGGAAAGCCAAGACACTCTGGGGGAAAAAAAAAAAAAAAAAAAAGAAGACCTAAATGAAGGATCTCTGTGAATGAGATCCCGGCGGAAAGAACAGGGCCATCAAAGAAGGAGGTACCTTTCTCTGAAGGGAGGAGAGAACTTCCACTTTGACTGTGACCCTGTCGGAATAAGATTGAAGTCAGCGGACCCTAAAGGCTTCCATAGCCTTGGCAACTCATGACTAGAGCCTAGGCAGATTACTGACGCCATAAACAAGAGTGCCAAATTGTTAAGTCAACAACAGGAGTCACTGTGTACTTACATCTCATGTGGGATCTGTCCTTAATATGTTGTCTAATGTGAAGTAATGCTATAACTAGTACTGAAACAGTATTTTTACACTTTGTGTTTCTGTGTGGGTGCAAACTGATGAAATCCTTACTTAGTATATACTGAATCGATCTTCTGTATATAAAGGTAATTGAAAATGAAAAAAAAAACTTGGTTTTAAATTGGACATTGCGGCCGGCGCCGCGGCTCACTAGGCTAATCCTCCGCCTTGCGGCGCCGGCACACTGGGTTCTAGTCCCGGTCGGGGCACCGATCCTGTCCCGGTTGCCCCTCTTCCAGGCCAGCTCTCTGCCATGGCCATGGAGTGCAGTGGAGGATGACCCAAGTGCTTGGGCCCTGCACCCCATGGGAGACCAGGATAAGCACCTGGGTCCTGCCATCAGATCAGCGCGGTGCGCAGGCCGCAGCGCGCTACCGTGGCGGCCATTGGAGGGTGAACCAATGGCAAAAGGAAGACCTTTCTCTCTGTTTCTCTCTCACTATCCACTCTGCCTGTCTAAAATAAAAAAAAATTAAAAAAAAATAAAAAAAATAAAAAAAATAAATTGGACATTGCATAGAAAATTAATCAATTTTTAAAAAATATCATGTAGGATCTCTGTCCTTAATGTGCTGTACATTGTGATTTAATGCTATAACTACTACTCAAACAGTATTTTTCACTTTGTGTTGCTATGTGGGTGCAAACTGTTGAAATCTTTACTTAATATATACTAAACTGATCTCTATATAAAGAGAATTGAAAATGAATCTTGATGTGATTGGAAGGGGAGAGGGAGCGAGAAAGGGGAGGATTGCGGGTGGGAGGGAAGTTATGGGGGGTGGAAAGCCATTGTAATCCATAAGCTGTACTTTGGAAATTTATATTCATTAAATAAAAGTTTTAAAAAAATACATTTTTTTTAAAACATTGGGACAACAAAGTAAAATTGCATTGGAAACAGTGCTGTTATCCTTTTATATCTTGAGAGTGAATAAGCAGTTGGACGATTCTCTCTTGGCTTCTCCCTTTCTCTCTGTCACTCTTTCAAAAGCCTTTAAAAAATCAGTTGGTGATTTTCAGAGTTTTTCTTAAGGCTATTAGCTGAGCCCACAAGAAATGGATGCATTTTATGAGTAAATATCTTTAAACTTTTCAAGAAGGTTTTAACCAAAACACATTCACATACTCTTTCAGCCTACAAAAGTTAGCATACAGCATTAGTTATTTCACTTTGGAAGTAAAGCTGCTACTTGTAGCTGTTTCTCTTTAAAATTAAACCGAAAGATTTTTTTTCTTCAAGTTTTATAAGTTTTCATTTTGTAATGGTATGAAATTAAATATCAACAAATGTATCGAAACCACTACTTCTGAGATAGATTGTCACTTATTCCTTGCTACTCACTCTTTACAGATTTTAACCTTCTAACAATTTTGATTAGAAGGTAAAGTGAAAATGCATGTTAGCTTAGGCTCCAACTTCAATTGTCCATGTGCATACAAATAACAGCCAGTGAGCAGAGGTCCTAAGTGTGCAAACGCCAACAATGAAATCTTGAATTTCAGTGAGTCAAAAGAGAAGAGTTATGTTTTCCACATGAACTTCAGGTGAACGTGGCTTTGTTGTCAATTTAATGTGTGTTGCCTTTTCCTGGAAAGTTCAGAAAACCAAACTTGCGAAGGGGCCACTGTGAAAGTGATATATGCTGGGCAATTTTGTGAAGCAAATTACCAGGTGATGGAACCTTCTCCATAGCTCTGGGGAGATAAGCTGGTCATCAGTATCACCCCCAGTGCCTCCATCTTTAGTTCATCTTGATCGTTTCCAACACTAACGACAGCATCATTGCCATTACTAATGGCTTTCTGTGTGGTAGGCATAATTTTTCACAAATCTCGGGTAAGCCACCGTTTTCCCAATGGAGAAGCTGAGGCTTTGACATGTTAAACAATATATGTGTTGAGAACCTCTCTGACTATCTTCCTCTGGGTCATTTTGCTGTCCTTGATATGACACGGACAGTTACTCTGGGTGTGATCAAAGCAGTAGACAAGAAGGCTGGAGCTGGCAATGTTACCAAGTCTGCCCAGAAAGCTCAGGAATATTATCCCTAATTCATGCCATCCCAGTCTTAATCAGCGGTGGAAGAACAGACTTAGAACTGTTTGTCTCAATGGGCCATTTAAAGTTAATAGCAAAAGACTGATGATAACGGTGCATGGTATAACCTTTAGAAGGAAAGGAGAATGTTTTGTGGACCATTTCTTTTTGTGTGTGTGGCAGTTATAAGTTATTAGGTTTTTTTTTTATAATTTTATTTTATTTTATTTTTTTTAAACTTTTATTTAATGAATATAAATTTCCAGTATACAGCTTATGGATTACAATGGCTTCCCCTTCCCATAATTTCCCTCCCACCCGCAACCCTCCCCTCTCCCGCTCCCTCTCCCCTTCCATTCACATTAAGATTCATTTTCAATTCTCTTTATATACAGAAGATCAATTTAGTATATATTAAGTAAAGATTTCAACAGTTTGCACCCACATAGAAACACAAAGTGAAACATACTGTTTGAGTACTAGTTATAGCATTAAATCAAAATGTACAGTACATTAAGGACAGAGATCCCACATGAGGAGCAAGTGCACAGTGGCTCCTGTTGTTGACCCAACAAATTGACACTCTAGTTTATGGCGCCAGTAACCATCCTAGGCTGTCGTCATGAGTTGCCAAGGCTATGGAAGCCTTCCAAGTTTACCGACTCTGATCATATTTAGACAAGGTCATAAAAGACAGAGTGAGGATAGTAACCAATGATCCTAAGAGTGGCATTTACCAGGTTTGAACAATTATACAGCATTAAGTGGGGAAGAGGACCATCAGTACACACATGTTGGGAGTAGAGCCATTGGTGGTAGAGTAGAGGTTATGATTACAAAGGAATGAGGCCCAAGTGCACTAGACAGGGCCTAGCACAAAGGACAGAGTCATTATTAGAGGAGCTAAGAAAGGTGCTGTCTAAGCTACAATTAAGTTTTCTGATTGAGAGGCAAATAGAACCTGATAGAAGGGGCTTGATAATAAGGCTTTAGGCCTTGTAAGTTAAGAGGCCCAGACCTATCTATCTCTTCACATGGGGTATATCCTAAGGGAGGTGTGAACCTCCTAGGGGAAGGCACTCTGTTGACTTTCATTACTTAGCTGGCCTGGGAGGAGAGCTGGCCAGGTAAAGGCAGGGGGCATCTCTAACAAGAAATTTACAGTTCTGCCTGCAATGTTGCTGACCCTACTTGGCCGTCCCCTCAGTGGCTGTGGTCACTTTGGAAGTTGGGCTGAGTGAAGGGCTTTTCAGCTTAGAGCCAATAAGATCTGTGGCTCTGACCTGGGCATCCTTCGACTCCAGGGCAGGTCCATTTCCAGTGACCCAACTCTTGGCAGAGCTGCCAGGGCTCTTCACAAGCTGACTTCTGCTGAAGCCCAGACTTACCACATTGAAAGCCACTGCAGTGGACTGGCCTGTTGGGTCTCCTTGAGGGCAGATCACCGTACAGATCAGCCATTAATAGGCCTGCCACCCATTGCTTCTGATGCCTAGCTTTCTTTTCCTCCTGGTTTGTGTTAAAGCAGACCAGAGGATGCAAGTCAAGGGAGCACCCAAGTCCCATCTCTAATCTTCGGTGGCCTGAACTACAAGTCTATAGTCACAGGCATGTTCTGTAGTAGTTTTTCTAAGGTAGACAATGCCTTTGGTCTGAAAGGGAGGTTTTTTTTTTTTCTACTTACTGTATACTTCGCTGATGGCAATGTGAATCTAGCTATGAGATTATTATTTAAGCTCTTATTTTGGCTATGCTATTACAGAAAAATGTTAGCCATCTCTTATAAGGTCTAAAGTTTAAATTGTGCGTCCTACAGATTCCTTCATAATAGAATTAGTTCCCTACCTTGAAGAGAATAGAGAAATGAAAGAACAAGTTGGGCTTAGAATAGAGAAATGATGGAGCAAGTCCTAGATCACTTGCTGACAATAGCAATATTACATGAATACTTAGCAAAGTTATTAGGTTTTAAAATCAGTAATTTTTGATGGAAACAACTTGATGGAAATTCTGTCATAGAATGTTGATACTCATGAAAAAAGGTCTAGTGAGAAAAAAAAATCAGCAGGAAGCATAATCGGAATTTGAATCTCAGTAGCGTGGCTCCAGGCGTAAAACCCTGTGTTCTGAAACACTATCAAAACAGTGGCATGGTCTGGCTCACAACACTGTTTTACTTGTCAGGTTATTTCAGTCTGTATTGATTGCCTTTTCTATGCCATTTTAATATTTGGATCACCTGTCTCCTCCCTAATTACCCAACTGAAAGCTTATCATCTGGAATATCATCATCTGGAATATCTCAAGTAGGCATTGATTTTCTTAAGATAATTGTGAGAGGTGTTTAAATTAGCACTCTTTTAGAAAAGACAAAATGGTACCAGTGATGAACAAAATTATGTTAATTATGTGTTATATCCAGTAATTAATAATTCATTCTAATATAAGGACACAGTTTATCCTTGGATTTTTTTTTCCCTTTTCCCTCTTTCCCATTCTTTAATATCTAGATATAATTATTTACCTTGACCAAAGATTTAACATCAACTACATTATTTAAAAGATCAAAATAATGTGAATGAAATTAAGAACTATAAAATCAGCCTATAGCTGAAAAGCTTTTTGTCAAGCTGGTAGGGATTGAATGGACATGGTGCAGAAGCAACAAAAGGTGATCCATACAAGAGTGTGAGCTCTCAGTAATAGGTGGAGTAGTCAGGGAATGAGTAGACTAATATTTAAAGTAAGAAACTGATGCAAAGCCGTAGACTCCTAAGTGTAAATATCACTAGTAATGTGTCACTGACATTCAATGGAAAGAAATAATTGCTAAGAATTAGCGTGATGGGAAAGTCTTCATGGAAGAGTGATGTTTGATCTGAACTTGGACGGAGAGGTTGATTTTTATTGCGGGTGAAATCATGAGAAGTCTTTTTGGATGTGAAGAAAACTTTTGTGTGAGGACACACACAGGCTACAACAAGGCCCATAGGAAACAAGGTTGTCATGAACAATACAGATAATGGTTGCCACTGAATCAATGAACTTTCTTCATTTTCAATTGTATTTTAATTTTATATTATGTTTCTCTGCTGCTTTTGACAACATTGAGCTATCATTTCCAGGAAGAAGCAGTACCATCTAAAATAAAGAGGTTACTTATTGATCAACTTTGTGTTTCAGAGTTAATTTCTTTGAAGGCAAAGGGATACAAGAGCCATAAAGAAAGTGAGAGGCATTTTCTAAATCCTAAAGCTTTCCCTTTGCCTCTCTAAACCAAAGCATTTCTGAGGTTTAATCGGGAGCCACAGTCACATTGAAAAACAGGATTTTAAAGAAAGTACCCAGTTGAACAAAAGTGCAAAAGGAAATCCCTTGCAGTCCTGGATCATAGAAAAGCAGTAAAAAGACAAAATTAGGAAATCAGAGAGAAATGTCTCCATTTAGCCCTCAAGGTAGACATCCTAGTTGCATAGGCTATAAAAGTATGTAGGTGGATTTAGGAGTAAAGAAGGTGACAGAATCTTCACTCAACAACCACCTCCGACTGTTTAATGTACAGTATGGAGCTCTTGGGCTGCCATTTTTATTCTGCAGTCACATAGGACAGAAATGCAGAACAGAAAGCAGGAGAAAGGAAGGGATAAATAAGATGGCCTGGAAAGCACATTCAAACTTCTTGAGCCCCTGTGTGACATGGCAGGGGCCCACCGGCTCCCACATGCCCCATGAAGGCTGTGAAGGATAGTTAGGAATCGAGAGCAATGAGGCTGCCACACTGAGGGACACAGGGACTCCACAGCAGATGGTGCAGTGCTACAGCCTAGGCCAGAGCCCAGGAAATTGGAGTTGGGCTTCCGAGGATTAACGATTGAGCTGGGGCTGAGTCAGCAGTAGAGGGCTGGAGCACAAAGTTTCTGACTATGGTAAGGACAAGCTATGTTCAGTCACCAGGCTCCAGAAGAGCTGTCTTCTGAGAGTCCAGTGGGGCCTGAACCGAGAAGAGCTGCCATGTAATCCATTGTCCAGAAGACACCCAGCTCCCCTTATGTCTAGATGCCACACTGAGTGCAAGGGGGTGGGGAGGAAGGGAAACTTGAAAGAAGCAAAGCATAGATTTTGAACCAAATTTGACTTTATCTATGTCTAAAAAAGGACAAAGTTTCCTAAAAGAACTATCTCAAACCAGAGGATCTGTAAATTGTAAATTTATTTTTCTAATATTATTAGTTTTCTTTTTTTCTCATTATCCAACAGAATAGAGACTTGACAACAAGATCAGATCACATATAATAAAATAAAGGATACTATATTTTTCACCCATCCTAACTATATTTAGTTTGAGAACACTCTGTAAGTGTTTTGGTGGCCATGAATAAATCGAACTTCCAAGAGTAAATGAGTTTGTGTTAGGAAATGGTGGTTCATAGAGTTAGAAATATAGTAATATTTTCTGGATGTGGAAACACCAGTATTTTAAAGTTGTGTCTGGAAATATATTCAATACATTTTTACATGAAAAAGTGTTCTTTATAATTGCAAAAGTTCCAGAAGATGAACCCAAGAAATGTTGGTTGAATGATCCTCTGTCTGTGGCTTTATCTAAGCCATGGCTATGATCCATCTGCAGACACTAAGCTAGGACAGTGAGGTACAAATGTACATGTGGTGCTTTGGTACTTGAGTAGTGTGTGTTTGTGTGTGTGTGCCTGTGTGTATTATGTGTCCTGTGAAAAGCTGCTACAAGCTGACTCTAGTTTTTGTCAGAATGTGTTTGTGAGAACACATATTGGATCTGAGACTCTCAAAGTAAATCATATTATTCCTATCCAAATGTTGTTATAATTGTGGTGGAATTTAAGAAAGAGCATCAAGTAAACCATAATTGTAATCAACATCAGGACACAAAAGGGAAAAACTCAGCCCCCATAAGCCTTTATAAATAATTTTGAAGTAACAAAATCATAATTTCTTATAGAATACCCTGCAGACAATTTGTCTATATCATAAAGTGGCCAAATTGGAAGTTTAGATGACTCTCAATCTTTAATGTATGATTTTACTTGCCATTTTCAACCAAGAAAAATACTTTAAGGAATAATTTAAATGGCATGTGTCTTAAAATAAGATAATCTAGAATTTTAATTGTCTTTTATATACAAGTTTCAACTGATCTTCAACTGGAGTTATTCATGTAAAACTACTCACAAAAGTAATTCTTCAAGAATTCACTAGAAATTTTATTCTAAATAATTTGGAGAAAAGTATGTCATTGTAAAAATTCAAAGAAGGGGCCAGCTCTGTGGTGTAGTGGGTAAAGCTGCCTCCTGCAGTGCCGGCATCTCACATGCACGCTGGTTCAAGTCCCGGCTACTTCACTTCCAATTCAGCTCTCTGCTATGGCCTGGAAAAGCAGTAGAAGGTGCCCCAAGTCCTTGGGACCTGCACCCGCCTGGGAGACCCAGAGGATGCTCCTGGCTTCTGGCTTTAGATTGGTGCAGCTCAAGCTGTTGCAGCCATCTGGGGAGTGAACCAGTGGAGGGAAGACCTCTTTCTCTCTCTCTCTCTCTCTCTCTCTCTCTCTCTCTCTCTGCCTCTGCCTCTCTGTAACAACTATGCCTTTCAAATAAATAAATAAGTCTTTTTAAAAAGTTAAAAGAAAAATAAGAAAGGCAGAAGAAGGGAGGGGAGGAGGGAGTAAGAAGGGAGGCCACTCTCAGTTTCTTGTGATACGAACCTCTTCAACCTGGCAAAGTGTTTCATGCAAGTGTGGAAGCCAAGAAAACATAGAAAGTGCTAGCAATATGGAAGTGGAAGTCATGGTCTCTTGTAATTTGATCACAGAAGTAAAGTCCAAGCAACATGGCTGCATTCTACTAGTTAGAAGCCAAGTCACTATATCCAGATGACCATCAGTAAGAGAGAATCACACCTTTGAATGAATAGTGAAAATGGTGTTTTATGGTCCTCTTGAAGGGCAAAGAAATAAAAATATTGTAAGTGGGAAAACCAGAATATACGTGCATTTGATATGTTTGTCCAGCAATATGATAGGTTGATGGCATGGCTATACGCTTGACACTTTCACAATATCAAAGGGCACTGTAATAAGTGGGATGGCAGAAAATATTTCTTAAAAAGATACATTTCAAAATGGGATTTTTATTAATCTTGGCGTTCAGTAGGAATGCAGTTAGAGCTAGTTCAGCTGTACTTTGAAAGCATGCAGGTGAGGCTACAGTTAGGAAAGGTGTAAGAATCAAAACAAAATTTGGGATGCGAGATATGGAGTAGTCACAGGGAACAAAAATTGGCAACAGAGGCAAGTTTTTTAAAGGGGGAATATTTGCTATACAAAACTCAATTATCTTTTCCATAGTGTCATAAAATTTCCAGTAAAATTTCCCTTAGTTAGGTACCATTTGAGATGAGAGTATAAAATGGAATAATTGACACTGGTGTAAAAATAAATGCACCACTGCCCCAGCAGACCAAAGCAACATTGTGCAAGGAAGAACTAATCAGCAATATAATTTGAATAGGCTATGGTGCTATGGTTGGAAAAACATTGCTTTAATGCTCCATTCCAGGGCTGTACCACACACTAGCTATGCAATCTGATCAAACTAAAGTCTCTGGCTCAAATGTCACATCCCTTGGCTGAATCTGACCTATACTCCTTTTTGGTCCAAACATAAAACTCTTTCAAAATCCTCTGAAACCCCAACCAAAATTCTATTTTTTCTTATGCCTATCCATTTTGTTCATATAAGGTAGACTCTTGTAATGCTAATAAATAAGAGGTCCAACAATCCCTCCAGCAGTGGTTCTAAACTTCAGCACTGTTAACATTTTAAGTTAAATGATTTTCAGTGTTAGGGGCTTGTGTCTACCAACTAGATTCCAGTAGCACTCCCCATCTTACCTCTGGTTATGAAAAAAGGAAAATGTATGTAGCTCTACCAAATGACTCAGCCTTTCTACTCCTGGGAATTTACCCAAGGGAAATGAATTCAGTGTATGAAAGTGTTATTTCTACCCCAGCGTTTATAGCAACTTGATTCACAATAACTAAGATATGAAATCAATTCAGATATCCATCAAGTAATGATTAGGTAAAACAAATATACTATGGAATATATAGTATTCTCTCATTACAAGAATGAAATCCTGTCTTTGCAACAAAACTGATGCAACTGTAGACCATTATGTTTAGTGAAATAAGCCAATCCCAAAAACACAAATATTATATATTTTCTCTGATATGTGATAGTTAATATAGAATACAAAAAACCTCACAATCTATAAGAATGAAACTGACATCTTACAGTTCAATTATTGTTTGTAGCCCTTGTCTATATTCCTGTGGAAGAATAGTCTTTCTGCTTTTTACTTGTTGAACATTATGGTTGGTGATGCATTAAACCGGTGATTATAAAGTAAATTGAAATTATGTTATTACAAAAATTAAAGGAAAAATGAGAAACAAAGATACAAATAAATGAAGGGAGGAAGAAGATCAAGGGAGGGAAGTTTGGTTATTTTCTTAGAATTTTATCTTTGAAATGTGTTCTCTTTATCTTAATAATTTTTTTAAAAAAATTATAAAAAACAACAAAACACTGTCCCAGTGTTATCTTGTGCTTGAGAAGGGGCAAATCACTCATGTTTGAAAACCTCTGCCTTAGACATTTTCATGTGAGACAAAATAAGATACAACATCTGAAAGTACCTGTCATTGTCCATTTGGATATTTTAACAAAGTTTCATAAACTGGATGGATTATAAATAACAGAAATTTGTTTCTTATAGGTCTGAAGGCAGGAAATATGCTTTTATACTCACATGACATAAAGAGGGTGAGTGAGCTTTCTGGCATTCCTTTCCTAAGGGCACTAATTCTATTCATGAGGGCTCCACATACATGATCTAAGCACTCCCCAAAACCTCATCTCCTAATATCATCACATTAGGAGTTAGGATTTCAATATGAAAATTTTATAGCAACTTATATATTCAGTCCAAGCAAGTGATTAAACATAACAGACACTTAAAGCACTATAATTTTCTTCTAAAAATTTGACACTGGAGAGTAGTATCACTCATGGAATTTATTAAATATAAGTTTACTGAAACATAACACAAATAATGTTTTTTTTTTAAATTTATATAACCACTACTTTGAGAAATACTTTGTTGAGGTGTTTGCATGTATGCATAAAAGCTGACCCTCAACTCTAAAATCAAACTTCAATTCCCATCTGTACCAATTAATGTTTGTGAGTCTTGGGAAAATGCCATAGACTTTCTAAGAAACTTCCCTATAATATAATTCATATGAAAAATGGGAATAATAATGAATAGCAATAATAATAATCATGATGTTGGAGTAATTTATTCACTCAACAATTCAAAATGTAACTAGTAAACATCCATGTCCCAATGACCATTCTAGGAAATAAGGATATGGTAGCAAATGTGAGATAATTCTTGCTTCTTGGGAATTTATTAGTAAGATTATGAATAATGAATAATAAATACAATAATGATGTGTATATAAGAAGTATAAAGGACCAACAATGATAGAAGATGCTCTCTCTGATATAATGGTCAATAGAAGGCAATATTTAATCATATGAGGGGAGATGGTATATAGAGAATATCTGGGAGAAAGGCTTACCAGATTAAGGACAGAGCAAGTACAGAAACCTGAGAACATTAACATTACATTCTTGGCTTTCTCAAGCACAGAGAGGGACTAGGGCTATTATAGAAAGGAGTGTATTGTATAGCTAAATAGCAGATTTTTATATTTTTCTTAATATTAAGTACTCATCTTTTAGGAAACTCAAAAATCATGCATCTAATGTAGGAAGTGAGATGAGATTGTTAAGTGATATCACACTGCATGACATATTACTAAGGAATCACTCCGCAGAGGCAACTATCCAAGAAAATGGAACAAATTGAAAATGGTCTTGTAAAAATTCATTTGGAGTGGCAGTGTTTGTGGCTTGAAGTGTAAGGGATGAGAACAGCATGTGAATTCCAAGAAAGCACCACAGAATGGAAAATGGATTTACAACGTGTCAGACAGGGTGGCAACATCTTGTGGCGTGTGGCTTCATCTCAGTGATGGGAAAGGTATGTCATGTGCCTGCTGCTTGCCTGTGGTGCACCACAAGGGAGAGTGAGTCGGCAACCATGGCTGAAATACATCAACAGCAACTTTAGTATATGGCAAGCCGTGCTCTTCTTTTCAATTTTTCTCCAAATTTGATTATTTTCTATTTATCTCCAGGGGCTGAATATAAGACAGAAAAAAAAAAAGAGTTTGGAGGGTAGATGAAGGGGTAGCTATCATATTTAATGTCATCTTTATATTAACCTAGTAGACCTACTTTCCTAAAAAATGAGACTACATTGATGGAAGGCAGCAGAAGGTGGTCCAAGTATTTGAGTTCTTGCTACCTGTGGGGGAGACTTCAATGGAGTTCCTAGTTTCTGGCTTCTGGATGGCCCAACCCTGGTTGTTGCAGGCATTTGGGGATTGTACCCACAGATGGAAAATATTCTTCTCTCTGCCTCTCACTTTCTCTCTCTCTCTGCCACTCTGAATTTCAAATAAATAAATAACATTTGTTAAAAATAAATCCTCTACTATCATATAAATTTAATTTTGTGTATTAATGTCTAATATATGTAGTAAATGACATCAGGCAGAATCAGCTTTACTAATGGTAAGTTTACAGCATAGGTAGAGAAAATGTAATCGCTAGGATTGGGACTCCAGCAATTAGTATATAAATTTATAAATTTATCATAGTCTCTCTGTTGGGCTTTCTGGAATTTGCTCTTTGAGTTAGCATATAATATAATCTAAAGTAGAAGCACTCATCAAAATGGGCTCAATCAATACTTATGGCCTGGATCAGGTAAAAAAATATTAAATATGCTGTGACTATAGACTTGTAGTTCAGGCCACCGAAGATTAGAGATGGGACACGGGCACTCCCTTGACTTGCATCCTCTGGTCTGCTTTAACACAAACCAGGAGGAAAAGAAAGCTCGGCATTAGAAGCAATGGGTGGCAGGCCTATTAATGGCTGATCTGTACAGTGATCTGCCCTCAAGGAGACCCAACAGGCCAGTCCACTGCAGTGGCTTTCAATGTGGTAAGCCTGGGCTTCAGCAGAAGTCAGCTTATGAAGAGCCCTGGCAGCTCTGCCAAGAGTTGGATCACTGGAAATGGACCTGCCCTGGAGTCGAAGGATGCCCAGGTCAGAGCCACAGATCTTATTGGCTCTAAGCTGAAAAGCCCTTCACTCAGCCCAACTTCCAAAGTGACCACTGCAGCTGAGGGGATGGTCAAGTAGGGTCAGCAACATTGCAGGCAGAACTGTAAATTTCTTGTTAGAGATGCCACCTGCCTTTACCTGGCCAGCTCTCCTCCCAGGCCAGCCAAGTAATGAAAGTCAACAGAGTGCCTTCCCCTAGGAGGTTCACACCTCCCTTAGGATATACCCCATGGGAAGAGATAGATAGGTCTGGGCCTCTGAATTTACAAGGCCTAAAGCCCACCAGATTATTATCAAGCCCCTTCTATCAGGTTCTATTTGCCTCTCAATCAGAAAACTTAATTGTAGCTTAGACAGCACCTTTCTTAGCTCCTCTAATATTGACTCTGTCCTTTGTTCTAGGGCCTGTCTAGTGCACTTGGGCCTCATTCCTTTGTAATCATAACCTCTACTCTACCACCAATGGCTCTACTCCCAACCTGTGTGTACTGATGGTCCTCTTCCCCACTTAATGCTGTATAATTGTTCAAACCTGGTAAATGCCACTCTTAGGATCATTGGTTACTATCCTCACTCTGTCTTTTATGACCTTGTCTAAATATGATCAGAGTCGGCAAACTTGGAAGGCTTCCATAGCCTTGGCAACTCATGACGACAGCCTAGGATGGTTACTGGCGCCATAAACTAGAGTGTCAATTTGTTGGGTCAACAACAGGAGCCACTGTGCACTTGCTCCTCATGTGGGATCTCTGTCCTTAATGTGCTGTCCATTGTGATTTAATCCTATAACTAGTACTCAAACAGTATGTTTCACTTTGTGTTTCTATGTGGGTGTAAACTGTTGAAATCTTTATACTAAATTGATCTTCTGTATATAAAGAGAATTGAAAATGAATCTTGATGCAAATGGAAGGGGAAAGGGAGCGGGAGAGGGGAGGGTTGCGGGTGGGAGGGAAGTTATGGCGGGGGGAAGCCATTGTAATCCATAAGATGTACACTGGAAATTTATATTCATTAAATAAAAGTTAAAAAAAAAAGAAAGAAAAAAAATATTAAATATGGTATAGGTACAATTATTAGGTTTGTGGTCAAAGTTCATCTGCAATTGAAATATTAACAGAATGCATACAAGCAATTCTCAACATATAAGACTTATTTTACTTATCATAGATTCTGTCAGAGTATAAAAACTATATTAAATAAGGTCAATGATTAGTTTTTAGCAACAAAAAGAATAAATATAAGTTTGAAAACTCAGCTCTATCAATTGAAATGATTTCAGAAATCTAGTAAAGCCTAATAGACCCACAGTCATCCCATAACCATAGACCCATGTTGAGTTGTACATTCTCAAAAAGAATGTCTTAACTGTTTAGAGATATTTCATATATGAGTCCTAGAGCTAGAAACACAACCTAGGGGAATCAACATGGAGTAAATATACTTTGATGTGGTAATTAAAAATGATGAGCAGTTTGCAAAACTTTGTGGTGATTTTCACAGTAGAAAGAAATCACACAGTTTAACCCATCATCCTATACAAAAATTAATCATTTGTTTAATACCAGTCTTCTGGGCCAACCAATGTTTCCTCGTGATAACTTAGATAAAAGTCTTTGCTTTACTTCTGTCTATGCTCTGAGCATTTTGCCTGGTTCCCCTCACTATTCCTGGGAAGTATTCCTTCTACTCATATTCTCTTTGCTACCCTCCTGTATGTGGTCTCCCCCCTTGCCCTTCAAACCTGGTTCCTGATGCCACTCCTCTGTTACTGCCTCTAGATTTCTTTGTTGTCATTTCAATCAGGGCTGCAACTGAGTTTTCATTTATACCGGATCACTCTGCTTACACAACACTAGCCTGACAAGCATTCACACACCCACACACCTGGAATTTTGTTAATTTTATGAAAGAAAATTGTTCACACTCTCTAACCTGTAGCTGTCATACCTTCAAATAGTGACAAAAGTTTTAGCAAACAGAAGTCCATTGTTGAGTGCATACAATATAATGTCTTGAATTTCTGATGGGTGAAACTCAAGAAAAATAAAAATGCATTCTGATGTAGAAACCAGGCTTTGCATAGTGTTTGGATTTGAAGTAGCTAGAAGAGCTAGTATTTTCTTCCAGCCTGGAAAGAGAAAACCACTCCCAGATGTCTTAATTTTTCTGACTAACAGAAGAGCTTCAACAATTTATATAATGATGGGTTCAATTAGCACAAGTCTTGTGATTTATTTGCAGTATAAGCAAACACATTCTAACCTATAAATTTTTTAACACAACTTATGGTCATTGTGTGTTTTTCTATTGAAGATTGTGTTCAAACAAATTAAACAGGAATTGGCAGTTTACAAAAAATTCATCAGGAAGTTTCTTGCTCCTTTCAGTCAACAATAGAAGACATAGAATATTTGTAAATTTTTAGTTTATATAACCATTTTCCCCAATTTACTGAACTAATCATTTTCTTTGTTTATCAATCGCATGTAGGCAAGAAAAGTAAATATCCTGTAACTTAATCTATTATGTTATTAAAATGGGAAGCTTCAACATAGCATTTAAATTATGCAGGACATTTTATGCAAATATAATTCCAATAATTTTTAAATTAAGAGTAATCTAAAAAATTAAAGCCTATAGTTTCTGGCACCTACCTCTTTGTTCCTATCATTTATGAACTTGATTATTGTTTATAAACTTGAAGTTGTACTATTCTGATGTTTTAAAAAAATTCTGAAGTTATATTTGAGGCATGATTGTAAAAATAGAGAAGCAGTAAGAGGTATGACCTTAATATCCTTTTTCCATCTTTCAACCAGAATGTGTCCCAGTAAAGTGAATTATGTTTTGCTGTCCTTTCTTCCTTTTTTAGAAAATATAGCTGTCTCACATAGCTAAAAAGCTTTCGTACACATTTTATTTAAACTTGTCTCATTTCTGATATATTTTCTTAACATTTGCTTTATTTTTAATAATTCATTCAGAATATACAACATCTGCTTGAAACATTTGACCAGATCAACTTTATCGATGTAAATCAACAAACCAATTACAATGCAGGGAAAAGCTGCCATATAACTCTTTGTAACCCATCACTGAATCGCTGTGAGGGGCCTTATGTTTGGAAGGCTTTTAATTTTCCTTATAAAGTTCCTTGAAACAGATGTGAAAATTCACTCATCTCCCACATTGTCTAGTTCAAGCAGCTGTAAATTATTTCATGGATTACACTTGAATGAAATTAAAGCCCTGGGATTATTTCATCTAGGCAGCTGTTATTTTCTTAAATTAAATCAGAACACTTCTTTGCTTGATTAGCTCTTGGTTATTTGCCATTATATAAAGATAAAATGCACACAAGTCTTTAGTTGAAATTAATTCATCTTCTTCAACTGTGTTCCTATGACGCAGAAGATGAATCCCAATTTTATAGGTTACCTTTAAAAATAAGTTACTGTTGTGAAAAAGAAAAAAAGTAGTATTCTTCATAAGCTTTTGAATAAAATATTCATATAATGCACACATTTTACTTGTAAAGAACAGTTAGACACAAGAAGTGTCACTGCCTAATGTTAACTACTGGGATGAAAATTTTGTCAGTTTTTCTCAGCCAGATGGTGTAAAGTTCCATTTCAAACTCCTCCACTGTCTCCAGACTTATTCCACTGCCTTCCAGAAACCCATATGGATAACTTGAAGATAGCGCCATGTTGGCATGTGTGAAAGTGAAAGCATTATCTCTTCCTGAGTTCCCTAAAGTGATTAAATAGAGAAACTTTTTCAGATTTTTCCATCCATTGTTCACTACACACTATTGAGTCTTCCTCTGAAAGAAGCTTTGAGTCCATTCTCCTTCCTCATGGTCCTCAGAATCTTACGTGTGGACTCCCAGTAGAGGCTTCTTCCCATCACAGCTCCCTGTTTACAGTTTCTTCTTTTTCTAATGGCTACAGATAAGTAACAAAAGGTATTCCTCAAAAACCTATTTCCATAAGTCAATTCCAGGTAACGATCAAATTATCTAATGATTAATTAACTAATTATCAAACTACATGAAGTCTTGTGGTCAGCAAATACCAATTAATGCTTTCTTTGTGCTAGACTCATTTCTAAGACACTGAGATTACAAAGTTCCTATTCTGAGATGTTGAAAAAGATATAGAGTTTTAAAAATAAGTAAGTAATAGATCTTTGTGTATATGTGTGTAGTACAGATACACGTGTATTTAAGTAGGGAGGTATGTATGCGTGTGTGTGTGTGCTTGTGTGTGTGTCAAAACAAGTAATGATAAGGGATTTAGGGAAAAATAAGGGCAAATGGGATGATAACAAGAAATGAAAATAAGTATTCTTTTAAAGATAGTCAATGAAAAGATTAGATTTAGCTCATAAATGTTATTCTTGAATAGTTCCAATGACTATTACTCTTTTCATTAATATAAATAATATTTATTTAGCTTAAAGTTGCAGAACAAAGATTATTTTAAAATATAATTTTATCAGCATAGTCATGAAATATACATTCTAAAATAGTACTGGCCAATAGAAATAGAATATGAACCTTGAAAGGAAGTAACATACTCATTTTAAATTTTCTACTAGTCACATTAAAAAAGGAAAAACAGGTAAAATTTTATTAAGAAATTGTACTTGACAGGTTCTATTCATAATATATATTTTAACATGTCTCTCACTGTCTAACTCTGCCTGTCAAAAAAAAAAAAAGGAAGTTAAACATGTAGTCAATATGAAAAATATTTAATTAGATGTTTTGTTATTGCCACAGAATCGGAAACACTTAGGACAACAAATTCATAAAAACTGAAAACTCTGCCCTTTGGAATTCTTTGATTCTTTTTTTTTTTCCCAATTCACTGGAAGCACAATATTTTTTTATAAATGTGTGCATACTTATGGTGCACTTTGTGATATTTTGTTACATATATACATTGTAGTATATCAATCAGGTTAAATATATTTATTCTTTCAAGCATTTACCTTTCTTTATAATGTAAACAACCCCTAAATCCTATATTTAGATATTTTCTTTTAAAAACAGATAAGTATACAGCACATTAACATTACATATAGTCACCCTACTGTGCAATAGAACCCCAGGACTTTTTACTCCTATCCAGCTGTAACCTAGTTTCTGCCAAACAAACTCTCCTTAACCTACCCTCTGACTTCCCTCTCTAGCCTCCTACAATCACCATTACATTTTTAACTTCTTTTTTTTTTTTTTGACAGGCAGAGTTAGACAGTGAGAGAGAGAGAGAGACAGAGAGAAAGGTCTTTCTTCCGTTGGTTCACCCCCCAGTGGCTGCTGTGGCCAGCGCACATTGTGGTCGGCACACCGCGCTGATCCGAAGCAAGGACCCAGGTGCTTCCTCCTGGTCTCCCTTGTGGGTACAGGGCCCAAGCACTTGGGCCATCCTCTACTGCCTTCCTGGGCCACAGCAGAGAGCTGGACTGGAAGAGGAGCAACTGGGACAGAATCCGGAGCCCCAACCAGGACTAGAACTCAGAGTACCGGCACTGCAGGCGGAGGATTAGCCTAGTGAGCCATGGCGCCGGCTATATTTTTAACTTCTATGAGATCACTTATGTTTTTATTTCATTTTATTTCTTTTTTTTAACTTTTTTAGTTATAAAAAGGGAACAAAGTTCATGTATTTCATATATACACTTTAAAGAGTGTAATGGTACTTCCCACACTACTCTCCCTCCCTCACTTCCATCCATCCTCCTCCTTCCTTTCTCATTTTTCTTTTAATTTCTATAGTGACATTCTTGCAATTTGCTTTATAATCACAAGCTTACCCTTCCACTAAATAAAGAATTCAACAGGTAGTAAGTAAAAAAACACTGTTCCTCAAGAATATAGACAAAGGCTATAAACAATAACTAAATTTGAAAATGTCAGTTTCATTCTTATACATTACATGCTCTGTATATTAGTTACCACAAATCAGGGAAAGCATATGATATTTGTCTTTTGGGGACTGGTTTAATTCACTAAGCATAATGAAGTCACCTATTTTTAGCCTCCATATATGAGTGGGTTCAGTTGATATTTGTCTTTTATTATTAGTTTATTTTGCTTAACATGATGACCTCCACCTCCATCTATGTTGTTACAAACAACAAAATGTCATCACATTTGATGGTTGAGTAATATTTCAGTGTTCATATGTACCACGTTTTCTTTATCCATTTATCGGTGGATGGACCCTTAAGTTGTTTCCATTTATTGACTTGTGAACAATGCTTCAATAAACATTGAAATACACATGTCCTTTCAGCAAATGGATTTAATTTCTCTTAGATATTTGTCAAGGAATGGGATTGTTGAATCATATGGCACTACTATTTTTAGCTTTCTGAGGCAACTTCATGCTGTTTTACACAATGGTTGTACTAATTTATGTTCCCACCAACAGTGTGCATGGATTTCCATTCCTGCACATCACAGCCAACACTTGTTATCAGTGCCTTTTTAATAACAACCATCTTACTGGGGTGATGTGATTTCTCATGGTGGCTTTTTGAGTTGCATTTCCTTGATGATTAGTGATGTTGAGCATTTTTTTCATGTACCTATTGGTCCTTTGTATGTTTTCCTATTAGAAATGTCTGTTTACACCTAATGACCAATTTTAATTAATTGTGGTTTTGCATTGAGTCGTTTGAGTTCTTTATATATTCTGAATATTATTCTCTTGTCAGATGTATAGCTTGCAAATATTTTCTCTCATTCTTTAGGTTGTCACTTCACTTTACTGGCTGTTTCTTTTGCACAGCAAAAACTCTTATGAAATCTAATTTGTCTATTTTTGCTTTTATTTCCTGAGCTTTGGGGATCTGATCTTGAAAATACTTGTCTATTCCAATGTCCTGAAATGGTTTCTTGATGTTTTCTATGTGTTTCAAAGTTTTAGGTCTCGTATTTAGATACTTAATACATTTTGAGTCGATTATTGTACATGGTGAAAGATGGGTGGTTAGTTTCTTTCTTCTGCATGTATATATCCAATTTTCTCATACCAATTATTAAAATGACAATTCTTTCTCCAATGAATGTTCTTAGCACATGTGTCAAAGACCAGTTGGTCATAGAAGTGTGGTTTTACTTTTAGGGTCTCTATTCTGTTCCATTGATCTATAGATTTGTCTTTATGCCAAAACCATGCTGTCTTAATTACTATTGTAATATATTTTATTTTTTTAAAGATTTATTTATTTATTTGAAAGTCAGAGTTACACACAGAGAGAAGGAGAGGCAGAGAGAGATAGAGAGGTCTTCCATCTGCTGGTTCACTCCCCAATTGGCCACAATGACCCGAGCTGCACCAATCTGAAGCTAGGAGCCAGGAGCTTCTTCTGGATCTCCCAGACGGGTTCAGGGGCCCAAGGAATTGGGCCATCTTCTACTACTTTCCCAGGCCATAGCAGAGAGCTGGATCGGAAGTGGAGCAGCCAGGTCTCGAACTGGTGCCCATATGGGATGCCAGCCAGGTCGTTAACCCGCTGCACTACAGCACCAGCCCCTGTTGTAATATATTTTATAGTCAAGTAGTGTAATGCCTCCTGCTTTGCTCATTTTGCTTAAGATTACCTTGGTTCTTCATGGTCTTTTGTGGTTCATACAAATCTTAATAGTGTTTCTTTCTTGTTCTGTGGAGAATATCATTAGATTTATACTTTTATTCCTTTGTACTAAATCTTCCAAATCTTGTGTCTTTTTTTTCCATGTATTTCAGTTTGGACTAGCCACATTTCAAGTGCTCAGAAAAACATGTGGCTCTTTACTAATGAACTAGGTGGTGCAATTCTATAATATATTGAATATGTTGACTATATTAAATATAAGTTCAGTATGTTTACATAGTTTTATTTTTCTGAGCAGAGATTTATTAATAAGAAGTACATTTATGATTATGAGTTATAAATCTATAAACTTATTCAATGAATGCATTAAATAAGTATATTTATTTCAATGAGGCATATTTTGTAGAGATTATATTACTTGTAATATTGACTAAGTTTAAAAAGAATATTCCTAAAATTAATTTTTATAATTTAAAAAAATGCTTCTTTGGTAAATTAGTTTCTATAAATATGCCAATAGTCACCTTTGTAAAATGCAGGATTGATCACTTTAATCCCTCTTCCTGATGGGAGACTACACTCTTTCCTAATATCACATTCTTGCCTCATCTAGCGCGTGTACATTGACACATCTGTCATCTAACTTAATTCAACTTCCTGATGACTCCCTTCTCTGTCAGTTTTCATTCAGAAAACTAAAACTCTTCTGTGAAATTAAAATTGCTAGGAATTTAATTCAAGGAATTAGATGCTTGACCTGAAAGATTGAGGATAAATGCAGCCACCATCAACTTGAAGATATTAACTGGCTGGGGTTCAGTGGGTCAGGGATTGGCTGTTGCTACCCAAAAGTTAAAAAAAAAATACTGCTGGAAATTGCTCTAAATGTCACAAATCCTCTGTAGTACAAGCATAATTATTCTGAGGATTAAAAAGGTTTAGAAAAATCAACCAATAGCTCTCATCTCTACTGAAGTCCACCCAAATGGGACTGCTGCAAAAGGAAATGAATTAGTCTATCCCTCTTCTACTCTCCAGATGTGCTAATGACTCTTTGATGAAACTCTTTGTGGAGAAAAAGACAGTCAAAGAGAAAACAGAAATGCAGTTCTTAATCTTATAGCCTCTGCAGCACAGGGAAACATGGATAAAAGTAAATAGTGCTAAATGCCAAGAGACAATATTTGGCATTTTTTTAAATTCTTGGCTAATTGTTTTTCTCATTTGTTTCCTACAACATATAACATATAAAAAGATTCATTTTTTTTTTTGGGTGGAGGGGAATAGAGCTGACAACACTACATTATACTATTGTTATATATCATAGTTTTCTTTTCCCATTTACCAGAGAGTTGAGAAGGGACGTCTCATTATATTCTTAGAATTGTGTCTATGAAGTGCTTTGGATCTGTTCTCTTTGTATTAATATCACATTACCATGAGAATTGATGAGAATTGTGTTGTAGTAATTATCGTATATCATGTCACGTTGAAAATTATACAGTAATAAATTCCTTTTTAAATTTTGCAAGAATATGATTGCAGGAAGCCACTGATTGAGGCTACTGTTGCAGGCAGTGAGAAAAATTCACCAGAACACAGAGAGGAATAAGCAGAGTTAGGTTTATTAAAATACACTGGGTCGGCGCTGTGGCTTAACAGGCTAATCCTCTGCCTTGTGGCGCCGGCACACTGGGTTCTAGTCCCGATTGGGGTGCCGGGTTCTATCCTGGTTGCCCCTCTTCCAGGCCAGCTCTCTGCTGTGGCCAGGGAGTGCAGTGGAGGATGGCCCAAGTGCTTGGGCCCTGCACCCGCATGGGAGACCAGGAGAAGCACCTGGCTCCTGGCTTCAGATCAGCACGATGAGCCGGCCGCAGCGGCCATTGGAGGGTGAACCAATGGCAAAAAGGAAGACCTTTCTCTCTGTCTCTCTCCCTCACTATCCACTCTGCCTGTAAAAAAACAAACAAACAAAACAAAACAAAACAAAACACACACTGCAACAGAGCAGAGGTCAAGAGGATCAGCTGAATGCTCACTACTGCTGCCATGTGGATTGCAATCTGGGAGATACATATCTGAGGCAGATTGCTGCTGGCTGGGGGCTTTTTCATAAGTGATTTCCTTATTGTTGAGGATCTTTACCAGGTTCCTTATTGCCAGGGTGCAGTTTGCCTCCACATGTGTTTTTTAAAATTCCCATCATGTGATTTTTTTTCTTTTAAATATTTATTCATTTATTTTCATTTCACACACACACACACACACACACAGAGAGAGAGAGAGAGAGAGAGAGAGAGATAGAGAGAAAGTAAGAAAGACTTTCCGCCCATCACTCTGTGACCCAAATGACTTCAATACTCAGGAGTGGTCCAAGCCAAAGTCAGGAGCCCTGAACTCCATCTGGGTCTGTCACCTGGGTGGCAGGTGCTCAAGCACTTAAACTAGCATCCACAGCCTCTCAGCTACATTAGCACAAAGTTGGATGGGAAGCTGACACTTGAACTTTTTTTTTTAAATTTATTTATTTATTTATTTGAAAGCCAGAGTTACTCAGAGAGAGGAGAGGTAGAGAGAGAGAGAGAGAGAGAGAGAGAGAGAGAGAGAGGTCTTCCATCTGATGGTTTACTCCCCAATTGGCTGAAATGGCTGGAGCTGCGCCGATCCGAAGCCAGGAGCCAGGAGCTTCTTCCTGGTTTCCCAGGCAGGTGCAGGGGCCCAAGGACTTGGCCATCTTCCACTGCTATCCCAGGCCATAACAGAGATCTGGATCGTAAGTGGAGCAGGCAGGTCTTGAACCAGCGCCCATATGGGATGCCAGCGCTTCAGGCCAGGACATTAACCCACTGCACCACAGCGCCAGCCATGAGACTTGAACTCTGTTATGGGATGTGGGTGTCCAAAGTGGTGGCTTAACTTCTCCTGTCATAATGCCCACTCCATATGATTTTTATATATTTCTTTAGCACTGTTATTGTAATAATCCTAAGTATTTTTGGTAACAGAAAGTATTCCTGGTTGCCTCCGAGAAATTCCTAGTTGGACAGAATCTGTCTTTCATGTACTGGTTTTGTACCTTTGAAAACAAAGAGGTATATCTGCTTTTATCTAAAGCATTAGACTCAATATTGTAAGGAGTATCTTCAATAATATTTTACATTGGAAAGCAATTCCTAAGAAAAAAGGAAAGGAGAGAGGGAAGAAGAAAAGGGAAATTCTCCCAGCAAAGTTCACTGAAATGAACAGACAGTAGATAGATTAGCAAGAGAAAAATAATTCAAATTATTAATGTGAATGGAGGCACCCTAGGAAGATAATTACCCAGTTAAATTCAGAAACTTACATATCTTTCTTTAGAAGAGAGAAGGAAATGGTGTTGTAAGAATTTTTGTGGAGTAGAAAATGATTTTCAGAGGAGTTTAATGTGCCCCTCAATACAGGCAACGACCTGGGACAAAGTTCCTCTGAGTTCCACGTGTGGTGTTTGATTTCCAATTTCTTCTCCATGGTTAATTCTTCCTAGTTAAGGAGATTTCATAGCAATTACATTCCTTCTGGGAAAGGAACTTTCTTAAATAATCTCTAGTTTCACATTTTCACATATGACCCATCAACAACTAATATTGGGTCAGGATTTTCAAGGGGAATCCTTATAAAAGCTGACTAAAGTACAGAATGTTCTCTAACTGAGGCAAGAAAATTGAGCAGTTTCATTTGTCTGGTAGTGGCAACAGAAAGGCCAAAGAACCATAAGATCAAAAAGGAAGCTATGTTTTAATTCACTGGAAGCACCAACTTTTGAAGTGGCAGTTATGCTGTATTAACGAAGTTTGAGGTGAAGGCATGGGGCAAGGGTGGTGTCTGGGTTGTGCTTAATCAAATATTAAAATGAAGGGGAGTTTGTGGCAGGGCTTGAGAACTACCCATTTTTGTGTCCCATTTTGGGAATTTTGGAAATGTCATGGCACCAGGAGCATGGGGAGAGAACCTCCCTGCCTATATCAAAAGCACGCAGGAAAAGTTAAGAATGAAAAAAAAAAAAAAAAAAAAAACACAGAGAGATGATTTCAGCTATATTCTGATTAGAGAATGTTAGAAGGGAAAAATGGAGGCAGACTATTAAGAAGCAAAGAATTGGCCGGCGCCGTGGCTCAACAGACTAATCCTCTGCCTAGCAGCGCCGGCACACCGGGTTCTAGTCCCTGTTGGGGCGCCGGATTCTGTCCCGGTTGCCCCTCTTCCAGGCCAGCTCTCTGCTGTGGCCCGGAAGTGCAGTGGAGGATGGCCCAAGTGCTTGGGCCCTGCACCCGCATGGGAGACCAGGAGAAGCACCTGGCTCCTGCCTTCGGATCAGCGCGATGTGCTGGCCACAGCGGGCCGGCCGCGGCAGCCATTGGAGGGTGAACCAATGGCAAAAAGGAAGACCTTTCTCTCTATCTCTCTCTCTCACTGTCCACTCTGCCTGTCAAAAATTTAAAAAAAAAAAAAAAAGCAAAGAATTTATATAATCGCTTTTGGCCTTGTTGGGTTGATTCTGAATTGAAATCAAAGGCAAACTATAGGGAAACAGGAGGTTGTTGATCACATCCTGAGCATTTTAGGCTGATTGCTATGGAGTTTGGTTTGACTTCCCAGGTAGGGGTTGTGTATCACTGTTCTGTTGTCACAAACATTCTGTCCATTGTCTGTGCGTATTCATTCTCTAGCCATTTTGTCTTCTGTAAATCTCGCATAATTTGTTTCCAACTCTTTGTAGAAATACCTTTTTAAAAATTGGTACATGAGGTTAGATGTTTGTGAAAGAAATTTAAAATAGTATTTTGCTTAAAATACTGGCAGATACCTGAAAATGTAGATCTTTTTCCTTAATTTTAGTAGAGTTGACATTTTTTCTGTAATTGTTTGTGATGTTACAGAGGATCTCGATGATTTAAGAATGGAGGGAGTAACAACTCTGGTGCCTTCTGGGAGCAAATTTAACCCCGGCCGTCCTACTCATGCTGCTGAACCTCAGGCCAAGGTCACATTGAACATCTGTTCAAGGTGTGCCAGGTAAAAACACATAATAATATCACATAGTAAAGTATACCTAAAGATGATACTTATTTTTAAATACTTTGGAAATTTATATTCATTAAATAAAAGTTTAATTAAAAAAAATTTAAGATTTTGATGCAAAGAATGTGGTCTTCTGTTTTCAGAAAATCTTTTCCTTCTTTTTATCTCTTATGCGAACGTTGGCAAGGGAGTTAGTTATGCAGCCTATCCTTGTGCCCAATGCCACTTTGGCCGATAATGAATCAAAGAGTTTAGATTGTCTTCATTTCACAGCTTGAGACTATTTTAAGTCTTTCTGGCTCTGAATGTCATTTGCTGTCTGCCCTTCTGTTTCCTTTCTAAAGAAGATTCAAGGGACTCTGTTCAAAACCACTTTTAAAAGCACTTGCATAAAGGAAGAGTTTGCTCAGGTACAGTTTATGATCTAATATTATTAGCCTCTTAACCTGCCCCTCATCCTGTTGACCTCCTGGAAAGAATTTAATCAGCTTGATGCTTTTCGGTTTTGGCAGCTGGAAGCAATCTTTGCATGTACTGTATGTCGCCAGAGAAGTAGCTTCTAGTTACTGCCAAGTCAGCTCCCAGTGCAGGTCTAGCAAAAACTCACCACATAGCTAGAATTCATTCTTTTGTAGGAACTAAATCTCATTTGCAAAGCGGCTTTTAAGTCTGTTTAAATGATGAAACAAGCCTTCTAACCCTTATGTAAATGGTTCAGATTAGCAAGAACAATGTACTGGCTGGCCAATTTTACCTCCTTTTCTTTATGTCTAGCTGTTCTATTGTACTGTTTGAGAGGGGATTACTGCTTGGAAATGGGGAGGGGAAAAGTGTAGGAAAATCAAATCAGGGTTTTGTGGCTTCTCCTCTTTTGCTTTACCCCTTTGGAATTTTTATTTTAATTGTCCCTGGCTTAGAAAATAGAAAGAATGCCTCTGAGAAAACCAAGGGATGTCATTGGAGGACATTAAGAGAAATGCCTTAGCACAATGCAAACACCAATGGAAACATTGCATCTGGCATGTAATATTTGGTGAATTGACTTTTTACTAGGACTGTGAAGAAAGCTTCTAACATTTATGTGATAAGATTTGCGCATCTTGAGTGTACAAAATCCTCTATGGAAGAGTTACTTGCCATTGTGTTTTATAGGGTATTTGAACATTTATAATTTGACTGAAAGACTGATGTTTGGTCCATTCTATCATTTGTAGAAAATTGGAATATGAGGTTTTGGTGCTTATTATTATTATTATTAAAGGGAAAGTCAATGTTTAACTGAACTATTGAGGATTTGAATTAGTACTGGACCAAATATACGTGCACATGTAGCCATAAATTATCTCTGAGCTTCTCAGTGATACAGTTAGATGGTAAATCACTAGCTGCATTTAAGGTGAGTACTTAACTAAATTTACTCAAGAAATATCCAAACTGAATAATAACTGGTTACATATGAGTATATTACACTCTCATTCTGTACTGTTAAGTCCCCCCACTTTATGGGGGCCCTGTTATGTGGGGAGGGACCTTGAAATTGGGTCCTTTGTTGCAAGTCATGAAGCTAATAATGAAATTGTAGCTAAGTGAAATCGGAGAAGACCCCCTAAAATTTTCACTAAAATGTGGCCCTTTAAAGTTCCCCAGAAGTGCTATCTGGGGTGCCATATGTGCTACCAGAATTTGGGGTGCCATACAATTTCACCATGGACTTATTACTAAATCCCCAATATTAATAAGACCAAGAGGGTTCTTGCCTAATATTTAGAGAAGAATTCTAAATACCGGCACAGATAAATGAGGCAGTATGGTACATTATAAGCTTTTATTTAGTGAGAAAGATGCATAGGAGAGTGAGAGCTTTGTTTAAGAGAGAGAGGTGAATAGGGGTTCATACCAACCACCAGGAACCAGCCACGTGGAAGAGCATCTAGGCCTGTTTCTGGGCCAGGAAGGCTAGGGTGCAGGAGTCCAGGGAAGAAGAGCAGGCCAGGCCACACTGTGTCCCAGGCTTTTAACCCACTTCCAAAGGGGAGTGGTTAATTAACTTGATTGGCTGGTGGGCACGCAGGTGTGACCAGGTAGGGGGATGAGGCCACACAGGGGTGTGGTGAAGGTATCAGGTAGGGGCATGAGGTCACACAGGGGCGTGGTGAAGGCGTGGTCTTCCAGTTCACAAATCTAATCAATTTTAGCCTGTATGCCTGCCTACTTCATAAGCACAAACTCTATTCAGTGACCAAAAGAATGAGAGACCAATAATGGACCAAAAGAATGACCAAAGAATGGAGAAGTATGAGCCTTGCTTGCAAGTCAACTTTTTGTTATACACCCCCAAAGTTGGTTGGAGCGACTGCTCTAGAACTCACAAAACTGGATGTACCCACCAGAGAGCAAGCCAATTCCTGACACCAGGGTAGTGAAAGAAAGTAGGTATTTACTGCAAAGTGCAGACCAAAGAGCACAGCAGTTCTCACTTCGTTCCTGGGTTCCTCAGGGTGTTAGAAGTGAACGTTCTTACAGATTGAATTTGGGATTGAGATGTGCAAGTTCAGTATGTGTCCAGGTCCCTGGGTGTTCTTTGACCTTCCTTTGATTAGTCAGATACATGGAATGTTGAAGATGGCCGAGGGTATTCCAGTCAGTCTGGGGACTACATGCAGTCAGTAGTTACTTTTTGCTCAGGACTTGGAGTTTCTGGCAAAGCCATCCCTTGAGACAACACTGAACATCAAGATGTTATCCATAGGGGAGATAAATGACCTCATGAAGTAATGAATAGGAAATTTGCAGGACTGGTTGCACCACTTCTTCAACTCAGTAACTCAGTTGTGCAACCATAAAAGTAGGGCAAAGGAAATTTTAAGTTAAGAGAGGGACTCTATGATAATGTGGGAGACTAGGACCTGATGCTGTTTAGCATCTGAACACACAGCACTGTACAGGAATTTGGTTTCATTCTCAACTTGCTGGGGGTTGAGGAATCATAGATATAGGGCAACAGAGATGAGGGCAAAAGGGCTAGTGTTGTGATAGAGCAGTAAATCTTCCTGCTTTGCCAGTATCATATTATGGGTGCTGGTTTGAGTCCAAGTTGCTTCACTTCAGTTCTAGCTCATGGCTAATGGCCTGGGAAAAGCAGCAGCAGATGGTTCAAGTATTTGGACCTCTGCCACCCATGTGGGAGGTCCAAATGAAGCTTCTAGCTCCTGGCTTTGGCCAGGCCCAGCCCTGACTATTGAGGCCATGTGGGGAGTAAACCAGGGGATGGAAGATCTCTCTCTCTCACTCTCTCTCTCTGTAGCTCTGACTTGCAAATAAAGAAATATTTTTAAAAAGTAAATGAGGGCAAGGAATATGCTAATAAGTGGGAGGAATACTCACAGATTGGTCAGGGAAAGGTGTAATTTCTGGAATTGGAAAGCTATCTTTTTGATACTTCTACGCTCTCTTTTGATGTTTGTTGTTGTGATTATCAACTGTTCTCGTGCTTGTGAGAATGCAATTTAACATGGAAATTAGATTATAATGAAGCTTAAGGTCTTAAAAAGGATACTGAAGCAGCCATATTGGATCTAGCTTTTACTGACCAGTGAGCCTAAGTCGGAGCTGTGGATTGCAGGGCATCCTATTTGCAAAGTGAAATAATGTTAGAGAGGGCTTAGTTAGCAGTGCCACTTACTATTCTAAACACATTGAATGTGTAAACTCATTTAATTCTCATATAATTCTAGGAATTAGTTACTAGTATTATCCTCACTTTATGGCTGAAGAAGCTGAGCTATGTATTGCTTAAATAACTCATCTGAAGTAACAATACGTAGGTAGCAAAACAAAGTTGAAAACAGGCATTGTGGGTTGACTGTGTGCTAGTCATGTCTGAAGGTGAACGGAGATCCAGAATCAATAAAAAGAATGAAAGAGAAAGAGATATAAGTGCTTGAATGGATGGGAGCTAGTGATTGTTTGAAGGAGAATAAAGCAGTGTTGTACTTTTGAGAGGAAACGAGATATATGTTCATTCAGAGAAGTTAAGTAAATAATATGGAAGGAGACTCTATTAGGTGATTCATTGAAAGCAGCTATTGTAGCTACAGATAACTATGGAAGAAACACTTAGAAGAGCCTGAGACTTCACTGTATTTGCAACAATATGTTAGTCTGTTTTAAGCACTCTAGTGGAAGGCATGAGATTCTTGGGTCAAAGACCAGGAACTTTATCATTCATAGCAATAGAAATAACCAGAACATGAGCGTCATCCCTGCTTCCCTGAGCCACAGTGCTCACATGGTGAGACTAACAGTGCAGTAAATTCCATTACGTGAGAGGATCTCTGAGCTTGGGAAATCTGAATATATTATAGTTATGATGGGTGGTTAGCATGCCCGGCTATTGCTGTGGTGTGGAAAGAGGAGTGTATTGCTCTGTCAAGGTTGTTTGCAACGGAAACATCCCTAAACAGATGATTGGAAATAAAGGTTGTCAAATTCCCTAACTGTGAGAGATTTATGGAGAATCTTCTCTCAGTACTACTTAGAATGGATTACTTTTAAATTGCATTGATTATCAAAGTTTTCTATCATTAATTCTCCAACACCAAGTTATGTCCTTGCCTTACCTCTCTTAGTTTTAAGTAAAGCATTTAAGACTATGAGAATTATCCTCCCAAGCCAGGGCTGAGCAAGTTTCAGTAATAAACTAGAAGACTGTGGATAGTGTCTAATTGGTTTTATGTCCACATGTATTTAAATACCACGAGATCACTATCTTGGACCATTTGTGCTGCTATAACAACAAAAATAAAAATAAACATGGTGGGTTACGAATGACAGACACTTATTTCTCACAGATCTGTTGCCGAAAAGTCTAAAATCTGGGGGTTGGCATATGCAGTGTCTAGTGAAGGCGTTGCTTCCTCCTTGTAGGTAGGTGTCTGTCCTCACATTGTGAGGGGTTAGTTAGCTTCCTAGAAACTCTTTATTAGGGCACCAATCCCATTTGTGAGATTGTATCCTTGTATCCTAATCACCTTCATACGCCCCACCTCCTAATATTCTCACTTGCGGTGTTAGGATTCAACTTACGAATTTTGGGTGCAAGAGGCACAAACACTCCAATCATACCAATTAATTATCAATTTCACGTAAAAATTGGAATGTTTATCTCCTCTTAAAAATTAGCACAGCTGACAATATAGGCCTATACTGTGAAATGATTTCACAGTAGTAGCTTCCCTCACAGGACCATGAGGCCAGCAGTCTTGCTCAGGTGCACCTCAGCTTATCTGGATAATTTCATTCACTTACATTCCCTGTCTGAGGTTTGGAGACCTTTGTTGGTAACCTCTTCTTTGTAGAAATGCTGCTTAGGAGAAGGAAGACTTTTGCTCTGTACTCTGAGGTTTCAGTAACTGAGTCTATGAAATAAAATGACAACTGGAAAAGATCAATAGGAGAAGAAGTATACAAGTTTATTATATGCACGGTGGCATCACAGGAAAGAAAAGTGAGTGCCTCCAGACCCAGAGAGATTTAGGAGCTTTTATATCCACTTTACAGGGGGATGGGGCAAGTTAGGGGAAAGGAAATGATTTTGGGGAAAGAAGAATGGGCTTGTGGAAGAGTGATTGATGGTTTGTGGCCAAGTCGTCAGGATCTGGGGTCAACTCCCAGTGTCCTCTCCTATGAGGTGAGTTGTTCTCCCCTGGTTGATGAAACTCCTGGGTAGAGGTTGAAGACAATGGAGTTCCTTTTGAAGGCTCTGTCTCTAGGAGTTCAGAGAAAGCTTTGCATTTGCTGTTTTTCAAGTACTTTCAGTTCCAAGTGATCAGTTTATGAAATGGCATAATTAAGGGTGACTTGTTCTGAACTGCTTCATCTGGAACTGTTGTTGGAATCTGTAGTACTAGCTGTTCCAGTCTGTGTTTCGTGACCAAGAAGAATGAGGAGCACGGACAACGGAGAGTGAGCAGGAAAGAAAGTCTATTAAGGGAAAAGAAAAAGCACCAACAAAAGTGAAAGCTCCAACAAACACCGAAAGGGATCCCAGAGGAGATGTTCCACATGGGAAAGTTGCCTTGGGGTTTACATCTTTTGAGTTAGGAATGTTTGTACACGGTTTTGCAAACTTTCTCAATGCTGGGAAGTCAGTACCTGGAACTGGATGGATCCAGCTGTAACTGCGTCCTGTTCTGTTTTCAGTTTCTCTGCCTTGTTTATGAGTAGCAAGGCATTTCATTCCAGGTATGTCCTGTACGTGAGGCTTGCATCTCCCTCTGTGCCAGGCTTGAGTCATGTGAACCCTTTGTCCTGGATTGTCCAACTCAGACCTCAGCTAATTGCCTCTTGCCTCTATCAATACTTCAAGGATAAGCAGTGACTTGGGAATGAACGTAGAGGAAGGAAGTTGGGCAGGCCACTGGGAAAGACTCTAGTGCTAAGAAGATGCATACAGGATCCTAGAGCATAAGGGTTCCAAATTCTGGGCAGAGTTGAAGCGAAGTAGGTTGTAGTCTTTGAGCAGCCAGGTTATTCCTCAAAACTCAGAGTATGCCAATCAGAAATCCAGTGCCGAGAGTGTACAGTGGTACAGTGGTTTAAGTCATTGATATACCCATATCTCATATCAGAGCACTTGCTCAAGCCCCCCTTCCTGGTTACGCACCTGTGAGACAGCAGATGATATGGCCAAATTACTTAGGTCCCTGACACTCACATGGAAGACCTGGATGTATTTCCTCACTTCAAGGATCAGACTGGGCTAGCCAAGGTATTGCACGAATTAGAGGAGTGAGCCAATGCATAGAAGCACTCTTTCTCTTTTTCTCCATCTCTCTGTTCAAATAAATGAACCAATAAATAAATATTTTTTAAAAAGAAAGAAATACAATGCTACAGATTAGATCAACATGAAGAAAAATGATTTTTCATTTGGAGAGATGTGCCTCATTCCCATTTCTCTCTGTGGGCACCTGTACCCATCCAGAAAGAGATATAAGAGGATAATGCAGACTTCATAGTGGAAGCCCAGACTTTGGACCTGAGATCAGAATTTATTTCCAAATAACGTGGGGCTGGAGATGGTGTGGTGTGGTTGGGTAAGAAAATTTAGGATACAAATGTTAAATTAGATCCCTTTCCTTACTATCACCTGTCAAGACTTCTCAGCAAAAATAGAATATAAAGACAATCTGTGAAGTTTGATGAAAGAGATTTAGCATTCATACTCCAAACCAGCTGGGGTGTCATCTAGGGAAAAATTCTGGAGATCTTCAGAGAATCTGCTTCTTTATCCATGAAGCGCAGTTCACAGAATCCTGGAGGTAGCCTTCCATGGTGACTGCGAAGGCTGGGTGGGAGTAGGTGACAGTCACAGAGCAGGGTTCTCAAGGAACAGGCTTTCTTCTTCTCTTTCTCTCACTCACTGAAATAGTCACTCAGAGGTGTAAAATTCTTCGGATTTTTGTCATCACCTTGAGAGGCTCCTATTAAAGTGCTAAGATGTGGAAGAAGAAAAAAGCCTCATTTTCCTGACATTGAAGAATTTTCTCCCAGCTTTAAACTTCTGAATGGTCAGGAGAGAAAATCTAGGTCCATCTTCTGGAATTTTTGGGTTTAATCAAAAGTCTAAGGTAGCAATATTTTTGTTTATTTGTTATTTTTTAGAATTTCAATGTCAAGAAATCATTTTTCCCATATGACTAGGGAGGCAAAACATTTTAAATGGTTTAATGGATGTTTGTGAACTTGAAATAATTCTGTAACCCCAAGTTATTATAGATAACCTTCATGTAGAGTTAGTAAGATCCAACTGATGTTGACAGTTTCTACAAAGAGCCCATTAGTGATTAATTTAGTATGTGGAGTACAGTCGATTTTTTTTTTTTTTGAAAAGCAGAGTTGCAAACAGAGGTAGAAATAGAGAGAGAGATCTTCCTTCTACTTTTTTACTCTCCTGGGGATGGGCCAGGGTAGCCAGGAGCTTCTTCCAGGTCTCCCATGTGGTTGCAATGACCCAAGCACTTGGACCATCTTCTACTGCTTTCCCAGGCACATTAGCAGAGAGCTGGCTAGGAAGTAGAACAGCCAGGACTTGGCCTGTGCCCATATGGTATTCCAGCTTTGTGGGTGGTGGCTCAACCCTCTATGCCACAACACTGGCCCCTACAGTCAATGTCTTAGATTTTCATTTTTCTCAATCAGTTCTCGAATACACTACCATCTGTGAGATACTTAAGGAGCTGTTGTGTCCCAGGGCACAATACCCCAAAGTATGTTGCTTTGGTGTCTGTGTAGTGTGAACTGTAGGAGGCTGGAAGGGCCTCGAAAGCAAGATCTTTCTCACCTTCTCCTGTCCTCCTATCTCCTGCCTCTTCTCCCCTAACCTGTCATAGAAACTAGAATTTCTCTTCCTGTCATTAGATCTTTGTTTCTGAAGTCTACTGTGTCACAGAAATCTTTGATCAAATACATTTATCATGTTAACCCATCTTTTGTTATAGGAATGGCTGCCATGGCCTTTGTGATGGGGATTGAAAGGAATCTACCTTTCTGTCCTCACAGGGTCACATTATTTAGAATGTGTTTGCACATGATATACCCAGATAATTACTGCTGCATTATTATTTATTATACTCACTAATATCTGAAATTCTCTATGCTTTATCAACGTCTCCTTTTTCTCAAATCACCCTCCCTCCCCCGGCCTCTGGGAATCGCCCTTCTATTCTATACTTCCATGAGTTTGACTTTTCTGAGATTCCACATATAAATGAAATCATATAGTGTTTGTCGTTCTGTGCCTGATTTATTTTACTTAATATATATTTAAGAATCTTTCAGGTTCTTCCATGGTGTTGCAAATAGAAGGGCTTCTTTCTTTTCTTAAAGGCTGAATAGTACATATTTTTGAATACGTGTGTTGTTTCTATATCTGTCTATCTATCTATGTATCTATGTGTCTATCTATCTATCTATCTATCTATCTATCTATATTTCTATCTATCTATCTATCTTTATCCTTTCATTCCATGATGGGCATACAGATAGAGTTCTTTCAAAAATTATCTCTTATGAGTAATGCTGCAGGGAATATGGGACTCAAGATATCTCTTTGGCATACTGATTTATTATTTTAATTCTAAGCTTCTGCTTAGCAAAATAAAGTGTAGAGACAACCCAAAGACTGGGAGAAAATATTTGCAAACTATACTACTGATGAGGCTAAATATAGAAGGAACTAAGTTAATCAATAGCAAATAAATGAATATTTCAATAAAAAATGGGCACAGGACCTAAATAGACACAAATGGCCAACAGATACATGGAAAATGCACATAATCACTAATTGTTAGGGGAATCCAAATTAAAACCAAATGAGAGATTACTCTATTCATATTGGAATGGCCATTATCAAAAAGATGAAAGATAGCAAGTGTTGGCAAGGATGACAAAAACAAGGAAAGCTTGTGCCCAGCTGATGGGGATGGAAATTAATATAGCCTTCAGAGAAAACACTGAGAGTTCCTCAGAAAATGGAAAATCAAATTACCATATGTTCCAGCAGTCTTGTGTCTGGCTATATATCCAAAGGCGCTGAAGTCATTACGCCAAAGAGATATCTGCATAGAATTCATGACATTCAGAACCTGACTGGCAGAAACCATCAGTAATGAGCCTGGTATATTACTCCGAGAATAATCAAGGGATTGAGCTATGCATGACCACTGGAGATACTTTCACTTTTCAAAACATCAAGACAAGAGGCAGTCAGCTCACATTAAATTGTTTTGTAAAGTGTTATGTACAGCAAAGTGACTTAGAAGATCAGGAATGTAAAAAAGTCTGATCAGCAGAGTTTGAGAAATCAGACTATAGGCATTTTTTTTTCATAAACATTTCACACATGGTTAGAAAACTGCAAATGGAAGATAACTGTGTTTTCCAGCTGGAAATGACCCTAGCATAGTGTTACTGTGATATCGCTTGATGACTTTAATCTGGTATGAACTCTGCTGCAATCTGTGTGATTTAAACTAAAAAGATGACATGGTTTAGCAAATAGAATAATGCATGGCTAAGAAGAGAATTGGACAATGAAACATATAAACATTCTAAACCAGAACACATTATTTTCCCCAATGCCTTAAAAGAAAGAATTTTACAGAAAATAGAAATATTAAGTAAACAAGGCATCCAGTGTGGGTTATATCAGTTTCCTTATAATTGGCAGCTTTATTTCTTAAAGGTAGACTTTCAGTATGGTTAATGAGTGTGTTGGCTTGACTTTTAGGAGATTTCACAAATACAGTCACAAATCTGTGAATGGTGTGGACAAGACAAATGTCTTTTGTTGCTTAGGAATCACACAAAGTCATATCAACTAAAAAGTAAAGTGTTACCAGGTCAATGATGCAAATTATCAGTGATCATCAGCAAAACTTAAGGTTTAGGAAAGTAGTTTTGCACAAAATTGTGAGTTTCACATTAAAGCTCTCTGTTAAATGTGTTAAATTTTTGTTTTAACATAGCAGTTAAGATACCAATAACAAACAGACAAATGCTGAAACCAAGGCACCAAATTACTATTTCAGTGAAGTTTATAAGCCATTTTTCTGGAAAGACCACCCATTAATTCTGTCTACCCACTGCCATTCTTAAGAGTTAAATCTTGTTTTTGTGGACTTATGCCAGGGCATTCCGGGTGGTAAGATGCTATTTGCTTTTGATGGTGCAAGTGTTTGCATTCCTTCATGCTTAACATCAATAGTGCACAAAAAAAAGGAGCTGAAAGCCATTTTAAAAGAAATTGGATTATAGAGAACATAACAATGATTCTGGCATGAGAATTCTAGGAGAGGTTTGTTTCCAAGCAGCCTGATGATTTTAACCCATTTCATCATTTCTGCTAAATATCATGGCACATGAATATTAAGTCAACATATATGGTGACTTGATAAAGCAGAAGTCCATCATTGTTGGTGATAAGATAGTGAAGAGAAGATGAATGCTAGACCTTGTAAACATGAACTAAATTCAAACTGTCTGCATTAGGATTTACTGCTTGACTCGAGAAAACCTAAACAGTTAATTATATATTATATTTCATTATGCTGTTGTGTACCTTTTTCCCAGTTATTTTTATAAGGCTTAAATTCAAATAGTTTTTATTGGGAGGAATATTGAACAAAAAATATAAAGCAAAATAGAGAAGAGCAAAAATGTTTTTACCATCACTTGTTTAAATTTTTCATGAAGTAGAACTCCTGGTCCTCCAGGAATAAAGGACTCCTTCTGAGGCATGTAGGCAATGCGTCACCTGCTACTGTGACTCAAGTGACAGAAGCATTTAATTTGAATCAAAATGCATTTATCTAGCATTCACTCTGTGACAGACACTGTGATAATCCCTAAACACAAAAATTAACATCCCTGACTACTAGGAAGGAATAGTCTACATGGAAATAGACTTATAAACAAGTGAGCATACATGGAAATGTCAGATGCTGATATTCACTCTGGAAGAAAATAAAACACAGTGATATGTCTATGTTATACCAGATCTGATTGATTGCAATTTTCTGGGGGCTGTTACTGTGGGAAAAAAGCCTATATATCCTTGGAAACATTGGCACATGGCTTTTGTATTAGTCTATTTTCCCTTGCTAAAACAAAATACCTGAAGCTGCTTTCTAAAGAAAAGAGATTTTGTTTAACTTGCAGTTTTGGAGGTTGACAGTCAAGCAGCTCCATTGGTCTGGCTTCTGGTGTGTGCTCCCCTGGCTGCATCATAGCATGGCAGGAATGCGTGTGAGTGGGAGAGATCACCTGGTGAGAAAGGAAGCCTTAGAGAGCAGGAGGGGGACAGTCTTGCTCTTTCTATAACAACTTAGCTTTCTTGAGAAATCACTCCAGCTGGGAGAACTACATAATTTCTGTCTGAAAGCAATGCCCCCAGGGACTCAATTACTACCCATTAGGCTTTACCTCCTAAAGGTTTCACCATCTTGTAACATTGTCACACTGAAAACCAAGCTTCCAACACATGAACTCTTGGGGATCACACTCAAGTCATATCCAAACCATAGTAACTTTCATAATTCATTCAAGATCTCCATGAGGGAAGAAATGAGAGCCTCAAACACTGACCAGAGGCAAAGAACTACCTTACCTCCATTTTTAAGAAATCAATTTCACTGTTTTTTATTTATATGTCATCAATGCAAGATGTTCTCTAACCTCACTCCTTCCAGCAACTGCTTTCTGACTCACAGGGAAGGAGGGGCTTTATAAGCACATGTGTGCAATCACACACACAACATAAAAAGCCATTTTCTTTTTACATAACAAGGAGCTGAGGCTTTAGAGCAAGAGATACTAAGGTTGGATTCTCAGTTTGGTCACTGCACAACTTTGGAAAATAATTTGACCTATCTAAACCTCAGGTTCCTATGTGAACTTTGGGGTAATAATTTCTGCTTAAAGTATTGTAGTGCAATGGAACCCATTCTTGAGCCATCCCCAGGTTCTCAGGTCTTCAGTGATATTGCTCTTATGTAGTCCTCACTAATTGAGCACTTCCTTTAGCCTCATCTCAAACAGGTAACCTGGTTTCAAGAACAGCATACTTTGCTTCCTTTTCCAGCTTCTTCGGCCTCCCTCTGCTGCTGGAAACCCAGTGATCTCTTGGGTTTTTAACCTGCTTGTCATTCCATTTTGATTCCGTTTCACTCCATGATAGGTTTTTTTTTTTAATCTTCTGTTGCATATAATTATGTCTTTGTAATTTTTAAAAGAGTTTATTTATTTATTTATGTGAGACACAGAGTCACAGATAGAGAGAGGGTGAAACAGAGAGAAAGGTCTTCCATCCCTTGCTTCACTCCCCAGATGGTTGCAATGGCCAGAGCTGGTCCAATCTGCAGCCAGCAGCCAGGAGCTTCCTCTAAGTCCCCCACACAGGTTCAGGTTCCCAAGGGCTTCAGTCAACATCTACTGCTTGCCCAGGCCATAGCAGAGAGTTGAATTGGAAAAGGGGCTACCAAGACTCGAAGTATAGCACCTCTATTGTATGCCCATGCCTCAGGTGGAAGCTTAGCCTACCACACCACAGAGTTGGCCCCGCCTTTGTAATGCTTTAAAGTATATTATTATGTCTCTTACCATTGTGTATATGTGTGTTAGTATGCAGCAGATTTCAACATGAATGTACTCTGTTGCCTTGACATTAAGTTACTTTGCCGATGAAATATTTTAGTATCCATGCACAAAGATATTAATAAAAATGAATTAATGGAGTCATAAGATAAATATGCTGAGAATTAAAAGTAATATTTTATAAGAATAAATAGTCATAGGTTAACAAAGTAATAACTCATGATGTCTTTAATACAACTCTTAGTACTTACTTTTTTCTTTCTAAGAAAATAGTGTTTAGCTGGACAACTGATAGGCCATGATGTTATAAGAACTAGAAACATTAGTGGAATTTACTTTAGCTAGTGGGAGTCTAAGATAAGGATTTTGGGGAGAAATAACAGAATAATTTAGTGTCAATGCCTATGCTTATGACTATTTGAGATATACCAGCATCTTCAGTTGCCAAACAACAGTGCCGGCACGCAGTAATCCCCTTGACTCCTCCAATCTGCCTCTATCTCCATGTCCCCTGTCAACAAATACCTGCTTTCAACTTTCTGCACTCTTCTTACTCTTGGATTTCAGCGCCTATGGTGCCTGGATGATCTTCTCCTTATGCTTGTCCATTTCTGCATTTATAATTATTTGAGAGTCTCAGTTCCTACCACCTCAAAATATGACTGTGGGAAACCAGACCTTGCCACTCCACTCATTGTCATAAGGATGATTTGGAGAAACTACAGAGAGTAGAGAAGCTCTGAAAATCAAATGGAAGTTATCCTTTTATAAGCAAAATTCACATCTTCAAAGGAACTCTCCTATTCTTTCTTTTTTTTTAAAGATTTATTTATTTATTTGAAAGTCAGAGTTACACAGAGAGAGAAGGAGAGGAGGCAGAGAAAGGTCTTCTATCTGGTAGTTCACTCCCCAATTGGCTGCAACAGCCGGAGCTGCACTGATCTGAAACTAGGAGCCAGGAACTTCTTCTGGGTCTCCCATGTGGTTGCAGGGGCCCAAGGACTTGGGCCATCAACCACTGCTTTCCCAGGTCATAGCAGAGAGCTGGATTGGAAGTGGAGCAGCTGGGACTAGAACCAGTGCCCATATAGGATGCTAGCACTGCAGGTGGTAGATTTACCTGCTACACCACAGCGCCAGCCCCAGGAACTCCTCTTTTCTTAGGGTCTCTCTCTTTATTTCTTTCACTTCTATATCAGGAAAAGAAGGACAAGTAAAACCCTACAGACTCATATCAAAGTAGAACACTGACTTAAATCTTTGTAACAAACCTGCCCTTATTTGACAGTGCATTTCCAGGCCAAATGGTTTTCACTGGTCCTATTCCAACCCCCTTTTCTTTTCCTTCTCCTTCCCTCCCTCCTTCCCTCCTTCCCTCCTTCCCTCCTTCCCTCCTTCCCTCCTTGCGTTTTCCTCTAACTGAAGAAGGATCTCTACAGATCTTTGCATGGCCTGCTCCATCATTTCAGCTGTCTCTTCCTCAGAAAGGCCTTTCCAGATCTCTAATTTTGTCTTTCATTATTTATCTCACTACTTGTTCCTATGTCTCCCCTGTTAGATACCTGTAAGTAACAGAGAAAGGAATTTAATCAGGAAGTCTTGCTCTGCAGTAGATGCTTTTTCCCCCTCTGTTGCTAACAGTGATGAAAGGGGGAGGGAGGAGTTTGAGGAGGTCAAGAAGGGGAGGTGGCTATGTGACACCTGGCACTCATAATCAGCAAAATATGATAAATTCTCCGTAATAGGTTACCCTTGATACACACAAAGGGACTTCAAAAAGTTCATGGAAAGTGGAACTTAAAGATGAATTTACTGTCATGCAAAAATATTTTTGAAATTCACATAGATACCATGAAACTTTTGAAGATCCCTCATAGAATCAAATAATAATGCCAAAATTATATGCCTTTGGTGTATTACTTAATGTTTCCCAAATGCTTTTATGCTTGAAAAGTAAAAGCAGCTCCATGGAGATATTTTTTACCTTCTCTTTTTAAAATGAATCAAATCAAATAAAAATGAATGCTTCTCAAATGAGACATCCTCTGATTTGATTTCCAAACCTCTAATTTCAGTTTTAAGAAATAACTTGTTAAACAGAAGTTTAATGTCAACAGTTCAGTTATTATCTCAGTGGTTAGAGATTTTTTTCTGCTCTGTACCAGATTTTCCTGCTGAGTTAAGTCTAGTAGCAGCTGTTGTTACAGCAACGTGGTTCAGTTAAATCATTTTTGGAATGGCTACCTTTTGCATGCAGTCTTAGTACTAACACAGAGCAAAGTGTAAAGTAGGGGCTTATGTAAATTGTAGATCATAATCCAGACGTGATAAAGACGTTTATGACTATGGTTCAAAAATTGGTCAAATAGTCTGTGTTCTAGAGCCATTCAAAATTGTTATTTCTTTCTTTAATTTGTTTGAAAGTCCGACAGATGGGTCAGTGAATTGGGGGGTGGAGAGAGACAGAGAGATACAGAGACAGAGATTTTTCTTGTTCATTTCCCAAATGCCCACAACAGCCAGGGCTGGGCCAGGTTGAAGCCAGGAACTGGGATCTCAGTCCAGGTCTCCAGTGTGGCTGGAAGGAGTCCAGGTACTTGTGCCATCACCTCCTGCCTCATAGGGTATACATTTGCAGGAAATTGGACTCAGGAGTAGGATCTGGGGTCCAAGCCCAGGGACTCAAATGGGTCATGTGGGCATCTCAAATGGTATCTCAACTACTATGCCAAATGCTCATCCCAGGACCATCTTAACTTACTTTAATTATTAGTGCAGAGCATTTTACACTAATATTTTACACAATTAGCCTGGCAAGGAGGAATAGGTGTTTATATTTAAGTCAACTTTGTTGTCACTAGAGAGTTAATCAGGTAACTAAAAATAACATTGCCCAGGAGAAATGTATCTGTTTAGAAGGAAGGAACAGAATTCTGTCTCACATCGATTGGCACACTTGAAAGAAATTTCACAAAAATGTAGAACTGAACCGCTTTCTGACAGATTTAATCCAGCAAAATAAACCCAGAGGAGAAAATGAAACACTCCTGTCAAACATCCAGCAGTGCAGAGCGGAACCTGTTGGCGGCAGATATCTAGTCCTTTAGAAACAGCTCAGAAACCCTAGAAAATAATGGAGATACTAAAAATCAAGGAATATCTTTTAAGGCCGAGTATCAATTTATATGAAATATACGCTCATTTCTTCTACAATTGTCAAAACACGGCAATTCTATTTAACTTTCAAGATATATAATGATTTCTTCATTTAGAACTTTCATTAGAAGTTGCTCGTGAGTCTAAGTACCAAACTTACACGGGAGGAACTTTCCCTTAGCTCAATGGCTCAAGAAAATAGGAGGATTTAGGGAGTTTATATTGGAAAAGAATAAGTAGAGCTATGCATGTGTAAAGGGCAATTCCATGGAAGAAAAAATATACTTCTGTTTGTGGCTCCAGAAAGCAGTACTGGCACTAAATAAAGGCTTTACTTCAGCTTGAGAAAGGACAGCAAGACAAGTGACATGACAGAAAAATGGAAGAGGGCTGGGAGTATGCATTACCTGAAGTGTTCAAGCACACGCCCAGAAACTACCTGGTGGAGATCTGTGGAGTGAGGGGCTGGGCAAGAAGACCTGACAGGCAAAATTCTAGAAGTGCTCTGCTAAAACACTTTCCATGGCACAGCCAACAAAAGATAAAAGAGAATCCGAATGGGGTACATTACAGTGTAGCTTCAGCCAAGCAGATATTTATAGTCATGGTAATTTATTGCTGCACATTTTAATTTCCCTGATTTTATAATTTTGATTTATTTATAACTAATTTTTATAGTGAAGAGTTGTTTGAAAAATGCATATATGATGATATAATTTATTTCTTATTAAATTAATGTTAGAACTAATTTGAGTAAATACTAGGCTTCTAAAGCATTATCTGCCATTCAAACGGGTTTACTGAGGTTTGAGATTCAAATAGTGACAGTAGGGGCATTCAGCACACAGAATTACTGGGCCAGAGGCCATAGAGTCAGTCCTGGACCTACGGGCTCTGCACTTTCAGGTTGAACCAATGGTGAATTGAAAACATTTGGAAAAAAAAAGTGTTTCTGCACTGAACACATGCAGACTTTTTTGCTTGTCATTACTCACAAAACACTACAATAATTATCTGCACAGTATTCTTATAGTACTACAGTGTATTATGTAATCTAGGGATGATTTAAAGTACATGGAAGGATGCTCATGGATTGCATGCAAATACTATATTTTATATAGGGACTTGAGCATCCTCAAATTTTGGTATCCATGAGGAGAGTCAAATACCATTGTCTGTTAAACCAAAAAAAGAAGACAGACAGAAAGAAAGAAAAAAAGAAAGAACAAGCAAAAACATGTGGAGTGTGGAGAAGTCTATTTATGAGGAGAAAATCAGGAACAGCTCAGTAAATGAGGGTAAGGTTTAAGTTCCTGCCTGATCCATGGATAAGGGTCTCTGTTGATTTATTTTTCTCTTCTCGGCATAGAGAGAAAAACACCTTTACAAATGGAGTTTTTTTAAAAATATTAATATGTTTCCCTCACAAAAGGGCAATTTCTGCTGTATTTGTAGCTTCTCCTGTGTCTACAGTTTTTCAAAATAATAGCTCACAATAATCCTTGTGCCATATTTTGGGGTGGTACATTCTGGTCTCCTACATCATCAATAGCAATTGTTGATTTAAGTCAATTTCTACTAAATTGTTCATTTAGAAATTTTAAACTTAAAGACACATGAGTATCCACAGTGGTTTCTAGCTTAAAAAAAATTTTACAATGGCTTCATAGAAGTATTTTTCAAGCCATGATTATTCTTTCCAAATTAGAAAGTAAATTCTTCCATTTCCATTGGGTTTTCACGAGGGGTGAGGGGAACCATGTCTTGTACGTCTCTACAAGATCTCCTAAAGATCTCTTATCTTACAGACTGTGTAGCCAAGTGCCAGCAAAGCAGACTGACTGCCAAGTGTGGCTGTTGAGAATTAGCACTGACTTTGGATTCAAATAAGCTTCTTAGTACAGTCATACAGAACAGAAAAAAGTATGATTTATACTTGGATAAGAATAATAAGAACATTGAGAACTCTGGCCTCACAGACCCTGTACAACAGTCACTTAGATGACTGTTGTCAGTTTTACCAAAGTCATATAGAATATTATTTTTGGAACTCAGATTTTGTTTAAAAGGGTATTTATAAGATTCAGACAAAATTATGGTTTAGAATCAATTTAAGAGTATAGGTTCTGGTCACTGTTAAAGTTTTAGAAGTGGGACTAGCTGTCTGGCTCCATTCGATGGTAAAGAGCTTAAAATTGATTTGTGTGAAGAGGAACAAAGACTGATCTTGATCTAGCAAAGTGTATTGATCTCTCTGATAACTACCCATTTCTCAAGTGCTTTAAGAAAGGGTGACAAAAAGGAGTTGAAAGAGTTATAACTCTGAATATTTTGCTTTGTGCTTCTTGATAGCAAAAAGAGAGAGAAACAAAGAACTATGGTATATACAAATTTAAAACATGGATAGAAATAAAAATAACATATTTGAGAAATTTGGAAACAGGTCTACATTTCAAAAAGAAAATGTATATCCCAATACCTTATCAGTATTTAGTGGAAAATCAGAACCTGTACTCAAACATTGTTTTTCCAAAAATTACAAGAAAAAAAAAAAAAGGGCCCGGTGCTGTGGTGGAGTGGGTAAAGCCACTGCCTGCAATGCCAGCATCCCATATGTGTCATGGTTTAAGTTCCAGCTGCTCCACTTGGTATTTAGCTCTCTGCTATGACCTGGGAAAACAATAGAAGATGATCCAAGTCCTTGGGCCCCTGTTCCCACGTGAGAAACCTGGAAGAAGCTCCAGGTTCCTGGCTTTGGATCAGCCCAACTCTGGCCATTGAGGCCATTTGGGGAGTGAACCAGTAGATGGAAGACTTCTCTCTCTCTCTCAAAGAAATGTGATAGGGAGAAAATGATAACAATGTTGCATTTATTATTTTTTATACCTGGCTTTTGGGGATATCTTTCATCTTAGTGATTTTCTGTTGCCATACCAAAATACTGGAAGATGGGTAATTTATAAAGGAAGAGTTTTATTTTGACTCATGGACCTGTAAATACAAGGTGGTGCCAGCATCTGGCTTCTGCTTAGGACCTACTGCTGTGTCGTATCATAGCAGGTGTGCTGAAAGGAAGCAGGCTCATAAGAAGACAGCTACATGCCACAGGGACTGAGGAGAGGCAGCAGACTTGGTTTCTAGTAACCCACTCTTGTGGCAGCGACATTCCTATGAATGTGGCACCCCTGTCATTTAATTACCACTTAAGAGTGCCACCACCTCTCAAAACTGTTACGATGGGAATTTAATTTCAACTTGAGCTTTGGCAGGGACAAATGAGATCCAAATCACAACATTTTTCATATTCAAATTCTGAAAATAATTGGAAGAGTTAGACATGGAGCGACTGGGTCCTCTTGCATAAATCAACATCTAGCTGACTGTAGTTGGGTTAAGTGAAGTCCCAGATGGTAACGGCCAACAAGGAGTTGCATTGTGCTTACTTCAAAACTGTTGTGAAGCTTGGCTAATGCTTTAAAAGCTACTTTTAAAACAAAAACATATAAAAACAGTAGTGGTATATTTAACAATCAAAGGAGGTTTACTTTTCTTGTTTCTCTTTCTGGTTCTTTCATCTCCTTCGTTTGTTCAACTTCTCTTTTCTTTCACCACCTGAATCCAACCTCGTTTGACCAACTGGAACCTGTTTATTTAAAAATGTTCTGTGAACTCATAAAAGTATAGCTTGTAGTGGGACTTTCCTCTTAGACCCAAAGTATGTCGCTGTTGCTTCAAAGTAAAAATAAAGCATAATGTCTTCAGCCCTGAAAACAATAAGGATTGGAAATAACCTAAATGCTTTTGGTGTAAGAGGAGACACACATTTTCTGTTACAGACGGTAAATCTTCAGTGGGCATAAAGAATGAGGATTTAGGAGTCAGTCTGAGTGGACATTGGGATCCCAGCAAACTCCAAGTGTAAGATATATTCATAAATTCCATAAGGAACATATTACTCTGAATGACAATCTAGTCCACAAAGTTTCTAGTCAATTTTTCTTTCTCCAGTCACTGTCTTTTTTTTTTTTTTTTTTTTTTTTTTGACAGGCAGAGTGGATAGTGAGAGAGAAAGAGACAGAGAGAAAGGTCTTCCTTTTTGCCGTTGGTTCACCCTCCAATGGCCGCTGCGGCCGACACATCTCACTGATCCGAAGCCAGGAGCCAGGTACTTCTCCTGGTCTCCCATGTGGGTGCAGGGCCCAAGGACTTGGGCCATCCTCCACTGCCTTCCCAGGCCATAGCAGAGAGCTGGCCTGGAAGAGGGGCAACCGGGATAGAATCCGGCGCCCCAACCGGGACTAGAACCCGGTGTGCTGGCGCTGCAAGGTGGAGGATTAGCCTGTTAAGCCACGGCGGCGGCCTCCAGTCACTGTCTTACATCTTGTTAAACTTGCCTAATAACATGAAAAGGCAAGACCAATTGTGACTGATTAATTGACTGACTTTAGTTTCTGATGTTATGTATGATTTCTGAGAATGATTTTAAAAATTAGAATAATACTTATCCTTTGGTATTGTAAAGCAATAGTAGTAATAATCATGCTAATAAACACATAAATCCAGTGCATTTATTTAAAATCCTCTAGAAAATTTTTTCTAGCAGTATAGAAATATTTTGAAAAGAAGAATATTATAGGATGTTTCTTCTTTTTTATAAAGAATTATTTTATTTATTTGAAAGAGTTAGAGAGAGAGGTAGATCCAGAGAGGAGAGAGAGGTCTTCCATCCACTGGTTCACTCCCCAAATGAGTGCAACAGCCAGAGCTGAACTGATCTGAAGCCAGGAGTCAGGAGCTTCTTCTGGGTCTCACACACGGGTGCAGTGGCTGAAGGAGTTGGGTCATCTTCTACTGCTTTCCCGGGCTATAGCAGAGAGCTGGATCGGAAGTGGAGCAGCCAGGACTTGAACCCATGCCCATATGGAATGCCATCGCTACAGGCTGGGGCTTTAACCTGCTGCACCACAGTGCCAGACCCAGGACATTTCTTTTTTAATCATTTATTTGTTATTTAATTTAAATGCTCTAAGCAATAAATCAGCTCAATAAACATACAGAAAAACACATTTATAAATTTGATGGGAAGAGTTAGTCCAAATATACTTTTACAGTAAAATACAAAAAGCTTATTTATTTTCTTTTATTTATTTTAATGAAAAGTAAATCTGGAACATTTTTGCATAGCAGTTAAGATATTGCTTGGGGCACCCACAGAGTGCCCAGGTTCAAGTTCATCTCTATTCATGATTCCAGCTTCCTACTAATGCACACCCTGGGAAGCAGCAGGTGATGGCTCAGGTAACTGAGTTCGTAACATACACATAAGAGACTTGGATCAAATCCCCAGCATCTGGTTTGACCTTACCAAACCACCAGGTGTTGCGGGCATTTAAGGAGTGAACCAGCAGATGGAACATCTTACTGTCTTTCCCATTATCTGTCTATCTGTCCTTCAAATGAACAAAATAAAAAGGTAAAAATTTATCTCTCCCTCTTATTCTGTAACTCTGACTTTCAAAGTAAATAAATAAATATTTAAAATTATAATAATAATAAGGGGGCCAGCATTGTGATTTAGTGGGTATAGTTGCTGCCTGTGGCGCTGGCATCGCATATGGGTGTTGGTCGCTTCACTCCCTATTCTTCTCCCTCTAGTGTTCTGCACAAAGTGGTGGAAGATGGCCTAAGTGTCTGGGCCCTGCCACCCATGTGGGAAGTCTGGATGAAGCTCCTGGCACTTTGCTTCTGCCCAGTTCAGTCTTGGCCATGGTAGCTGTCTGGGGGGTGAACCAGTAGGTGGAAGATCTCTCTCTCTTTTCTGTCCCTTTCTCTCTGTAACTCTGACTTTCAGAATAAATCATATATCTTTTTTAAAAAGTAAAATATTAAAAAAAAAGAAAAAATCACATTGAAATTTTTGTATAATAAAAAGAAGACAATATTAAATTTAGTAAAATAATTGGTTAACATTTAGAGTGATGACTATATTATTTTGATTTATAAACTATATTTCATAAATATACAGAAGACCAAATAAGAATGTGATCTCTGCATAAATAATTGTGTGCATTAAAATATCCTTTTAGTGAATCTCAAAATCATTAGAAATTTATACCAGTCGTTTTATCACTGCCACATTTCCTAACCAAGAATAACTTTAAGCAAGTTATTTTTTTGAAAGATTTATTTATTTATTTGAAAGTCAGAGTTAAATAGAGAGAGGGGAGGCAGAGAGAGAGAGAAAGAGAGAGAGGTCTTCCATCTGATGGTTCACTCCCCAACTGGCTGCAACGGCCAGAGCTGAAGCCAGGATCCAGGAGTCAGGAGTTTCCTCCAGGTCTCCCACGTGGGTGCAGGGGCCCAAGGACTTGGACCATCCTCCACTGCTTTCCCAGTCCATAGCAGAGAGCTGGATAGGAAGTGGAGCAGCCGGGTCTTGAACCGGCGCCCATATGGGATGCTGGCACTTCAGGCTAGGGCATTAACCTGCTGCACCACAGTGCCGGCCCCTAAGCAAGTTATTAAGACACTTTTCTGGAAGCAGAAAATGATCTGGAAGTGTTGGGAGAATCCATGGATGAATTCAATATATGTGCCATGTTTAAACAAATTGTTATTGGTTTAAAAACTTTCCTTTTTCTCTATCATTTATTCTTTTTCTTTTGACAACCAGAGCTTCAATTCATTATTACTGCCATCAAGGCTCATCATACTTAATTATAAAGGCATACAAATAAAATTTAATAAGCTTTTATATTCTCATTGTGAAACGATCCAAATTAAGGGAAGGGAGTGGAGATAAAGGATGTAGAAATTCAGTCTAAAGTACATTCACCAAGTGACATTTTCTGAGATTCAAAAATCATGACTGCCAAGTGAAAATTTCTACTGAGTGGATTTTGACAAGTCGAGCAAATCAATGACTTTACATGTAATATTGAAACATTTCCAAATTTATGTATATGAATTTGGAAATTTCCTTTAAAAGTAGGCTGAAGGTTTCTTTTGCTCCATAGCATTTTTTTTATTTGACAGGTAAAGTTACAGACAGTGAGAGAGAGACAGAGAGAAAGGTCTTCCTTCTGTTGGTTTACTCCCCAAAGGGCTGCCATGGCCGGAGCTTGCCCCAGTCCGAAGCCAGGAGCCAGGTGCTTCCTCCCGGTCTCCCATGCGGGTACAGGGGCCCAAGCACTTGGGCTATCCTCCACTGCCCTCCCGGGCTGCAGCAGAGAGCAGGACTGGAAGAGGAGCAACCAGGACTAGAACCTGGCGCCCATATGGGATGTTGGCGCCGCAGGCGGAGGATTAACTAAGTGAGTCACGGCACCTGCCCTGCTTACATAGCATTTTTAAGATTGATTAATTTGCAAAACAGAGTTATAGACAGAGAGAGAGAGAGAGAGAGAGAGAGAGAGACCTTTGATCAGCTTGCCCACTCCCCAAATGGCTACAATGTCTGGAGCTAGGCCAGGCTGAAGTCAGGAGCCAGGAACTTCATCTGGGTCTCCCACATGGGTGTCAGGGGCCTTAGGACTTGGGCCGTCTTCCAATGCTTTCCCAGGCCATCAGCAGGGAACTGGATTGGAAGTGAAGCAGTCAAGGCTTGAACTGGTACCAATATGGGATGCCAGCATTGCAGGCGATGGCTTAACCCACTGTGCCATAATGCTGGCCCTTCAATGGCATTTTTAAAAAAGATTTATTTATTTGAAGACAGAGTGACATAATGAGAAAGGAAGAGAGGAGAGGAAGGGGGAAGGGGAGGGGGAGGGGGTGAGGGGGAAGGGGAGGGAGAGAGAGAGAGAGAGAGAGAGGAAACTTCCATCTGCTGGTTCATTCCCGAAATGCTTGTAATAGCCAAGGCCAGGCTAGGCCAGGCCGGGCCAGGCCAGAGCCAGGAGCCAGGAATCGCAATCGAGTCTCTCACTTGTGCAAAGGTAACCTGAGTACTTGAGCTGTCATTTGTCATTTGCTGCCTCTCGGGCACATTAGCAGCCAGGAAGCACAGTAGCCTGGACTTGAACACCAAGGACTCTGATACGGGATGCAGGTACCCCACGTGGGGATTTACCTTCTGTGCCGTAAGGTCTGCCTCCTCCTGCAGATCATATTGAACTTATGTTAGGCTGTACCACATGTGAATCAAACACCACGCTGGGTGCGTTCTGAGATCCGTTGTCTCCGTTCATCAAAAACTCTTCCAAGGGGGTGTCTCTTAGCATTATTTTGCTAAGATGAGAAATGAGATTCAGAGAGGCTGAGTGAACTTCTTAAGGCAAAACCTCTTCTATGCGGCACAGGTAGAATTTGAACCCTGCTTCATCTGACTCCAAGGCCTTGGTTTTTGTTCGTACTCAATGCTGTCAACTAACTTGAAAGCAGTCAAACTGCTGTTCCTGTTTTGGAAATTGATACATTTTTCAAATAACTTATTATAATACTTAATCTATTTTGGGAATAAAGAGCCCATATGGTAGAGTCAAGCCTATTATTCATAAGAAATTGAAAGTTTATTTGTCAAGCTGTAGAAGTTCAAGCTAAGCACATACTCATACACTTTTGTTTATGCAAGTTAACTTCAAAAAGTTAGTAGATTTGGAATCAAAAGATAAGTTTATTTGGTGACAAAAATTTTTGAAATTATGCATAGATTTTCTATCGCATGCATTCTCCACAGAGTTTTTGAATACATCTTAAATAATCTAAGTGAAATAATTACATTATCCATTTTTTGTAGTTTAATTCTTTTTTTTAAAGGTATATTTATTTATTTGAAGGTCAAAGTTACACAGAGAAAGAAGGAGAGGTAGAGAGAAAAAGAGAGGTCTCCCATCCATTCGTTCACTCCCCAACTGGCTGCAATGGCCAGAGCTGGACTGATCCAAAGCCAGGAGCCAAGAGCTTCTTCTGTGTCTCCCACATGGGTGCAGGAGCCTAAGAACTTGGGCCATCTTCCACTGCTCTCCCAAGCTATAGCAGAGAGCTGGATCAGAAGTGGAGTAGCTGGGACTCAAACGAGCACTCATATGGGATACCAGCACTGCAGGCAGCGGCTTTCCTGCTACACCACAACGCTGGCCCCTATAGTTTAATTCGTATTCCCTTTGTTTTATAGTTTAGATGTGTACTAGGAATTTGGAATCTATTGTAGAGGAGGAAAAATTTCATCACTACCTTCTGAGGATTTTTTGACTGGGCTTGAGGAGTAAACCCTTTAAGATATTAATAGGAGAAGAGTATTTAAATTTATTTAGAAGGAGTATAATATGACATAGGAGCCCTTGTAAGGAGATGATGGCCTCAAAGAAGTGGCAAAACCTAAATGTTCTTATAGTAGGTTAATCGAAAAGAGGCAGTTGTGTGAAAGTAACTGTGGGGAGGCTGAGAAAAGATAAGAAATATTTTAACGAGATCTGTTTGTACAGAATTCTCCTGGACTCAAACTCCCATTCTTGATGATAAGAACATTTCTTTCTTTCTGGTACAGGAGGACGTTTTCCTTATGGAGGTTTTATCTGCTACTTTCAGGAAGAAAAGGAGAGGGTGGGATCACCTTTCTATTCTAAAAATATGCTCCCTCTTTTTTAAAGTGCTTCAGCTTTAAATATTCCATATGTCAAAGTGGCATATTTTGGGGTGAACTCTTCTTCTACTCTTTACACCGTAGTAATAACAAATAACTTCAAGCTGAGAAATAGGCTATTTAAATATCTTTTTTCTAGTTATGTTTCAAGATAAAATTATTCACTTGCTTTGTGGAAAGAAAACACTAGAAGCATTGTAGATTTTTAAAACTGTCTTAATTATAGATTTTTTTTAAGATTGATTTATTTATTTGAAAGGTAGAATTACAGAGGGGCAGAGGTAATGAAGGGGGAGTCCTCCCATCCACTGATTCACTCACCAAATGGCTGCAATAGCCAGAGTTTTGCCTATCTGAATCCAGGAGCCTGGAGCTACTTTGTGGTGACCCACATGGGTGCAGGGGCTTGGGCCATCTTCTATTGCTTTCCCTAGACCTTTGTGGAGAGCTGGATCAGAAGTGGAGCAGCTGGGACTTGAACAGGTGCCCATATGGAATGCTAGCATTGCAGGAGGTGGCTTTACCCACTACGCCACTGTGCCAGCCCCAGCTATTACTTTTGTTCATTTAAGACAAATAAGCTAGGGGCCAGCGCTTGTGGCACAGAGAGTTTATGCCGGTTCGAGACCTGGCTGCTCCACTTCCCATCTAGCTCTCTCCTGTGGCCTAGGAAAGCAGTAGAAGATGGCCCAAGTCCTTGGGCCCCTGCACCCGTGTGGGAGACCTGGAAGAAGCTCCTGGATCCTGGCTTTGGATCAATGTAGCTCCAGCCGTTGCAGCCAATTGGGGAGCGAACCAGCGGATGGAAGACCTCTCTCTCTCTATCTCTCTCTCTCTCTCTCTCTCTCTCTCTGCCTCTTCTTCTTTCTTGGTGTAGCCCTTTCAAATAAATAAATAAATCTTTAAAAAAAAAGGACAAATAAGCCTTGCTTCTAATTCTTACTGCTTTTACATAAAGTTCAAATTCTAATTGTTTGCTCTTACAAGGCATTAGCTTGTCAACAAAATCAGTGAGAAGTAAAATCCAGTTCTTGTTTTGTTTTTAACAGCAAATATGTCCTCTTTCTTTTTTTAATATTTATTTATTTGAAAGTCAGAGTTACACAAACAGAGAAGGAGAGGCAGAGAAAGAGAGAGAGAGAGGTCTTCCATCTGCTGGTTCACTCACCAATTGGCTGCAACTGTCGGAGCTGTGCCGATCTGAAGCCAGGAGCCAGAAGATTCCTCCAGGTTTCCCACTCGGGTGCAGGGGCTCAAGGACTTGGACCATCTTCTACTGCTTTCCCAGGCCACAGCAGAGAGCTGGAAGCGGAGGAGCATCTGGGTCTCGAACTGGTGTCCATAAAGGATGCTGGCACTGCACGCAGTGGCTTAACCTGCTATGCCACAGCGCCAGCCCCAATATGTCCTCTTTCAAACCCCTCTTTAAGGAACTCCAATCTCAACCTAATGTAGGTTGTCTAAGCCATCTTGGTTTCAGCAAAAAATGAAGATTATAAGGGTTTGGCATATGTTATGTATGTGTTAAGAATTATACAGGACAAAGTTGAACAACTCTAGGGATAAAATACAAAGAGGCACTTCTTTTAGTGAGTGTAGATTCAGAGAAATAATTCAAGTGACACAAAACTGAAAAATATCAATGAGCATTGGCTATCAAAAATGTTTCAAAACCATTCACATTTGTGATATCAGAAATGCCAAAGATGATCTAGCTATTTAGAAGCTGGATCTCATTGCTTCTTGGCCTTTTGGCTACGATCAAGTGTAGAAGCTGGATCTCAGGGTAGGGTAACTTGATAGATAATGAGTGGACCTTATCCATTATGAAAGGTTGAATGGATGAAGAGCAGGAGAGAAGGAACCATGAGAGGACAGACAACTTGGTTCTTGGGTACATGCACTGGCTTGGGCAACTGCCTAGGACATGGATTCAAGAAGAATGCTAAGTACAGAAACCACAAGTCAGGAACAACTAGATTGTGGTATAGGGGAAGATTAATAATAATTTTTTTCTTCAGTGAATGATACTTATTTGGAATGGATCTCTATTATAAAAAAAACCTGTGGTTTATTATTAGTATGTAATTTCATATATACATGGGAGACTCCCCCAGGGAATGGGTAGTTCTCAAGAGATGAATTGGAATTCCAGCTTATTCAGCACTTTCAATAAAGAATAGTTCATTTTTGGATAAGTGGAAAGAAAAAGGAAAAGGACAGCAAGTTGTGGAAAGGCAAATAAATGGTAGAGAAAGACTAGTTAGTGTGACTGTCAATGCAGATTCCTTGGTATCATCTCCAGATGATAGAAGGTCTGAAGTTGTCTTCAGTGGCTAACCTACCTGGTGTGGTGGGCCGGGGGTGGTCAGTACATGTTTTGTCTTTGTAAATCTGTGTCCTACTTTTAGGTAAGCAGAAGGAGGGCACAGAACGGTCCTGTATTGGTATCTTAATTTCCTTCAACTCAACAGTGCTTCACATTCTGAGGTGACACATGCTAACCCCTCAGTGGGTTAAGGAGGCAGTTTTCACTCTGACTATAAAGCTATCAGCAAATAATTTAAAGATAAGGAATAACTGAGCCAGGCACTTAGAAGGAGATAAGGAGGGAACCTGGAGATACAGCTTACCTACAACTCTTAAAGAAACAAGCTGGAGCCAGCATTGCTGCATACCAGGTAAAGCTGCTGCCTGCAGTGCCAGCATCCCATATGGGCATTGGTTCAGGTCCTGGCTACTCCACTTCTAATCCAGCTCCCTGGGAAAGCAGCAGAAGATGGCCCAAGTATTTATGTCCCTGCACTCAAGTGGAAGACCTGGAGGAAACTCCTGGCTCCTGGCTTTGGCCTGGCCCCAAGATTTATTTATTTATGTGAAAGGCAGAGTTACAGAGAAAGAGAAGGAGAAATGGAGAGAGATCTTCCATTCTCTGCTTCAATCTCCAACTCGGGGCTGGACAGATCCAAAAAAATCTTAAGAACATTAAGCCTTAGTGCATTTGGTGTGTGTGTGTGTGTTTTTTTTTCCCCTTTGGAAACACTCAAATTAAGGTATTTGAAAGAAACTCATGCAACAAAAGCAAGTTACTTAAGTGATTTGTGAGACAATGACAATTTGGTAAAGGATGTCAGGTTTATAAGCACCTCTAAGAAAAAAATATATATTGTAAATGCCACAACAGAAAAATACAACTTCCTTAGCTTGTGCTTATGTATGGAAGCATTTCAAAAAACTCTTGGGAAAAAGAATTTAAAAAATTAATTTTATTGCAAAAATGTTAAGATCCACACATATGAGAAGTCTTGTAAAGGTTTATAGAAAAATGTATATTATGGACAAAATTTCAAATGGTTTTACAGCAAAATAAACTTAACTTTTAATTCCATTTTTATGAGCCATTTGAAGTACCCTAGTATATATAATATCAAGAATATCAATCATGTTGTAAAGAAAATTTTGGAAGTATTCTAATATCTATTTTTCACTTAATTATTTTTTTTTCTGACGATGTAGTAACAGTAGCATTCTTGGAGTTTGCTGTGATAATATGGGGAAATTGATTTAAATGACTCTTCTTATCTTTGTTTTCCATTTTCATTTCCCTACTGATATAAAATGAGGCATATTATATGAGAAATAGGAACAAATAGTCTAAAATCACATTTCACCCTTTTACCCACAGATAGAAACTTATTTATTATTCACTTGCGTGACATAATTGATCTCACTGGTACTCATTGTAGTCAAATTGAAATTGAAATTACTTCCAATTACTTGTTATGCTAATTACCTTTATAATTGGATCATAGTTCCTAAATGGCCTGCATAAGATGCTCTTCATTTTGTCTTCCCAAGTTGGTGCTTATGGTGAAGTCTGAAACAGCACCTGGAAATAACAGCACATGATTGACTACAAGGCCATTGTGCTATGTTTTAGTTAGTCTGTATTTTCCAGGGAGCTCAATGCAGCTCTTGTTTTACTAATAGTTTTCTGAAGAATATTAAATATATTAATCTGTTTTCTCACTTAAAAACAGAAATTTGGTAACATCTAACTCATGTCATGTTTGAGTCAGAAAAATACACGAAATCTGAGAAAGAGTATTTTTTGACTTGATACATAATAAAAGTGTATAAAATTATATGATGTATAAAAATAAATGAAATTTGCAATTATTTAAGACCATTGGAGGCCGGCACCCTGGCTCAACAGGCTAATCCTCCACCTAGCAGCGCCGGCACACCGGGTTCTAGTCCCAGTCGGGGTGCCGGATTCTGTCCCGGTTGACCCTCTTCCTGTCCAGCTCTCTGCTGTGGCCAGGAGTGCAGTGGAGGATGGCCCAAGTGCTTGGGCCCTGCACCTGCATGGGAGACCAGGAGAAGCACCTGGCTCCTGTCTTCAGATCAGTGCGGTGCGCTGGCTGCAGCACGCTGGCCGCGGCGGCTATTGGAGAGTGAACCAACGGCAAAAGGAAGACCTTTCTTTCTGTTTCTCTCTCTCTCACTGTTCACTCTGCCTGTCCCAAAAAAAAAAAAAAAAAAAAAAGAAAAAAGAAAAAGACCATTGGAAAACTCTTACTTATGGGCTTATGGCTGGTTATCAGAGCAGGATACAGGTAGAAAACATTTCAGTATAAGTAAATTATATTATCATTTCAATGGAAAAATTGATTTACACATTAGGAAAAACTAAATTCTAGGCTAAGATAGTTAAATTTTAACAAAGCAGTATTTGTGTTCCCTGGTAAGTCACTGGATATAAGTCCTGCCTAGAATGTTAAGGCAAACAATGAATTATCTTGGTATCTTTCTGCCAATTATGCAGATATTTATATCCAACGGGTTGCCCTTCTTTAGAATTTTAAAAGCATTGTTAAAAGAATAAAAGGGGGACTCCATCTTTTCCTTGATAACCTCCTCAAGGACTTCACATGCTTAACAGTTTCTAAACCCATCTTCTTTTCCAGTTCATCAACTTGTTTGTCAGCAAAATCTACAGTGCTATCTGAACTCTAATAAATAAGGCAACTTAGTATTGAGTCATTTAAACACTATTTATTATCTGAGTTTGTACTGGCCTATGCAAAGTTATGTTGAACACAAACTTATACCACTCAAACTTCCTGCCCTACAGCGACTTAAAAATCTAGAAAACAAAGCAAGACGAGGCTAGTGCTGACGTCAGACTCAATGAGCAACAGTTTATTGCCTATTATGAATACATCAGTGCTAATGCACAGTGAAGCAGGAGACCAAATTATGTTTGTCTGCTTCAATTTCCTACAGCTAATCCTCGTCTACTGTACTATAGAGAGCGTTCATAGAACTTTGAATTTGGAAAATTAAGATTTCCTTGTAATGTTGTTGCCACATATTCTGAAATCATACTTTCCTTGAGTTTGGTACAGATATTTTGAATCCAGTTTCTATCTGCTTATCATCTATCCATCTATCCTTTATGTACCACTGTATCATCTAGCTCTTTTGTTTCATGAGAGCATGTATACGTCTTCATTTAATTTTATGTGATTCATCTAACACATTGGTGAATATTTATCTGCATTGCATCTTCTCATTGTTTAAGCCACTGTTATATATATGCCCTTTCATTTTTTTTTCTTTTCATTATTTTTTATTTATTTGAGAAGTGGAGTTACAGGAAGGCAGATATAGAGAGAGTCATCTATCACTCGCTGGTTCACTACCCAAATAGCCACAACAGCTCAAGCTGAGCCAAGATGAATCTAGGAGCCAGGAACTCCTTCTGGGTCTCCCATGTGGGTGGCAGGAGCCCAAGCATTTGGGCCATTTTGCACTGCTTTTCCAAGCACACTAGCAGGGAGCTGGATTGGAAGTGGAGCAAGTGGGACTCAAACCAGTGCTTGTATGATGCTACCATCAAAGCCTGCAGCTTAACCCACTGTGGTACAATGCTGACCATGCTTTGATTTTTATAAACCCGTCCCTTATTGTATATATTTAATTTCTCTCTTAAGCAACTCAGTGATGAATATCTTTCTCATTTTTCTGAAGTATCTTTTTTTAATACTTATATATTAATTTGAAAGGCAGATTTACAAAGAAAGGGAGAGAGAGAGAGGGAGAGAGAGGGAGAGAGAGGGGGAGAGAGAGAGAGAGAGAGAGAGAGAGAGAGAGAGAGAGTATCTTTCATCTGCTGATTCATTCCCCAAATGGCTGCAACAGCCAGAGCTGGACTGGTCTGATGCCAGAAGCCAGGAGCTTCCTACAGGTCTCCTACGTGGATACAGGGGCCCAAGCAGTTGGGCCATCTTCTGATGCTTTTTCCAGGTGCATTAACAGGGAGCTGGATCCAAAGTGGAACAGCTGGGACTCGAACTGGCACCCACAGGGGATGCAGGCATTACAGGCAATGGCTTTACCTGTTATGCCACAATGCAGCTCCTCCTCCCATATGTCAAGATGATTTCCTCAAGAAAAATTTATGATTCAAAAAACATATAAAACAATGAATCAATTATCTATTTATATAAAATTTATATATAATTATATCAAATTACCCTTTAGGAGTGTTTTTTTTTATTATTATTATTTCACATGTATTCACTTGTCCCCAAGTCATGTTTTAAATCTCTACTAGGTAGCTAGTTGGAAAAGTCCTACATTGTTTGTTCTTTCTCAAACTCTTTTGTGCTATAAAATTCAGCTAATAAAAATATACTACAATTAGGCAATTGAATAATTAAAACTCTAGGGTTGTGGGAAGCAATCATGAACCAGGCAGGGACGTTCAGTGCTCTTTGGAAGATTGTGTTCCAGTTGAGTAAATTCAATAAAGCTGAGTTCTTATTCTCTGGTCTTCCCCTCAGTTTCATAAATGCCATAGTAATCGTGTGCTAGGCTAGTCTACAGATGAGATGACAATAGGCTAAAACGATAGGTGGGGTCTGACTGGGTGAAGAAACAGCTCACAGTTCATTTTGCTGTTCATCAATACATACTCCCCCTGCATTAGAAACATCTTTCACGTTTTTTAAAGATTACTTAATTATTTATGGGAGAGGCAGAGAGAGAGAGAGAGAGCATCACAGATAGACTGAGTTCCCATCTGCTGGCTCACTCCTCAACTATCTGCAACAGCTGGGGTGGCAAAGGCAGGAGCCCAGAACTCAATCCAGGTCTCCCAGGTGGGTAACAGGTTCCCAGTCACCTGAGCTGTAGCACTGTCTCCCAGGCTCTGCGTTTTCAGGAAGTTGGAGTCAGAAGCTGGAGCCAGGAATTGAACAGAGGCAGTCCATGTGGGATGCGTTGTCTTAACTGGTATCTTATCTGCTACACAATGTTCCCAACTCTAGTTTCAAAAATTGAATTCTACTTTCCCTAATGGTAATATTAAACTATAGTTAAAATTTTCCTTGAAATTTTCTAGCATATTTCCTCTGTCCCTTGACTTTTAAATGTTATTTATAATTTTGTGTCAGACAAGTCTGTTTTAGTCTATATGTAGTAGGTTTTGTCCAATAGTGGGTATTAAATAAATAAGCATTTATTTTATACTAAATATAAAAAGATTATAGAATAACAGAATTAATTGTTAAGTTTACTTTGGTGCAAGAAATTTTGAAATCTATGTATAGTTTTTTCATAATCACCTTTTTCACAATCTGAAGACCTTCATATATTCTGCAATTTGTTACTTTTTGAACTCCAATACTTTCTTGATGTTTTCTTTACTTCCTGTATTTTGTCTGTTATAATTTCTAAGCTCTGCAAGCTTGTTTTATTTCTATAGTTAGTCCTAAAACAATTACGAACAAACTGTTGCATTAGCAAAACACAGCATCTGTCTCCTCTGATGTAGGGTTGCCATAACCAAAGCCATCCCAGCTCCCTCCCATTCTTTCAGTTTTTGCATCACTTTGTTATTGCTAAACTACTCTTGCATTTTTTCCCCTCAAGTATCTTCTCTACCTAGAATCACAGTGATCCCTCACTATAGTCACTGAAATTATTTATACTTATTCCAATTATGTGGGCCATTTCAGTGCTTGCCACTCATCTCCTAGCTTTAAGGCTTGCTTAGCAATGAGTTCTGCATTTCGATTCTTATGCATTGTACCACCCATGGGAAGATTTCCAGGAAGGGCAGATAGAGGGTACAGGATTCTGAACTTCTGGCTCTTCAAGTATGTCTTGTTAGTGACAAGTCTCAACCCATTTTCTTCATGTAGAATAATATGCTACTGACTTACTGTGGGGAGCTACCTGTGAAGAGGTCCCCATCTCACTGACCGCCCTCACCCTCTGCCCTCACTTATCCAGAGTAGGGGAGCTTTCCTACAATTCAGTGGCGTGATCCATGCAATGTGTGATCTTAAATCTTGCAGGAGTCACAAAATTCCCCTCAGGCAGCCTTTTTTGTTTGACTGGGTAGCAGCACGCCAGCTGACCTTCCTTAACAACACAGTGGTCTTAGGATTCTAAGGGACTTTTCTTAGATTTTTTTTCCTGTCCTCTGTCCTTACCCCTCTTGAGTTTTCTGGGAATTCCTCTGTTTCCAGCCTACAAGAGTGTACAACGTTCTCAGCAATGACTGCTATGAGGCTTCCCCTGATTCATTTTTTCGTGCTGGCTCCATATCTAGTAGCAATTCATCCATATTTATAATATTACATATCACTGGGAACGTTCTTTAAATTGCCATTTAGGCCGGCGCCGCGGCTCAATAGGCTAATTCTCCACCTTGCCGCGCTGGCACACCAGGTTCTAGTCCTGGTCGGGGCGCCGGATTCTGTCCCGGTTGCCCCTCTTCCTGTCCAGCTCTCTGCTCTGGCCTGGGAGTGCAGTGGAGGATGGCCCAAGTGCTTGGGCCCTGCACCCCATGGGAGACCAGGAGAAGCACCTGGCTCCTGTCTTCGGATCAGCGCGGTGCGCCGGCCGCAGTGGCCATTGGAGGGTGAACCAACGGAAAAAGGAAGACTTTTCTCTCTGTCTCTCTCTCTCTCACTGTCCACTCTGCCTGTCAAAAAATTTAAAAAAAAAATTGCCATTTATGGGCAGATAGAACCCTATTAAAATCTCACCTGTCTTTGATTCAAAATAATATTCCTATTAATTGGGAAATTTCAGGATTCCTTCTAATTCTTCAAGTTATCACAATTTAATATCAATTTTCCTAAATCTTACGAAATGCAAAAACCAATGAAAGGGACTTAAGTCATCTTACCAAGGCAGCATGACACACTTTCACTCTTGTGCTGTGGTGTGGAAAAGTCCAAAATTGTCGAGTTTGTCTCTACTCCCAGAGGGCAAGAGCGATCAGCTACATACAAAGGGAACAGCTATCTAACAGATGCCTCCAAAAAATGCACAAAAAACGGGGTGGTCTCCCATGATCTACATATGTGAGGCAGCCCTCGGTTTTTGTACCATGAATAAGGGGTCCCTGATTAAAGGAGGGGATGGAATGAGGAGAGAATGACAGTTTTGGCGACTTTTCAAAAGGGTGTTTTGGCTCTGCACACAGGCCCATTTTTCAACCTGCTGGAAATCAGCACTCTAACAAGACTCCTCACAGCTGCTGCTGAACGTGATATTGCTGCCCGAAACTTCTCTGGATTACGTGAAGCATGCAGCATCCTGAGCTCCAGTGCAATCAGACTCCAGGAAGACCAGATCATAACATATGTGGGAATACAATCAGGTGTTTAGCCAGAAGTCATTACTCAGCCAGATAGAGAAAGTAAACACCTACACCCTCTGGTAGGGTCTTCTCTGTTTTTGGCATTCTGTGTCTGCTGCCACACTACAGCAGTGAGGATGGGTAGAAAGGTCTATCTCATTCCATAGCTGTAAAGACAACATTACCTGGGGCCAGTGTTGTGGTACAGTCATTAAGCCATTGCCTGCAGTGCCAGCATCCCGTATGAATGCTGGTTTGAGTCCTGGCTGTTCCACTTCCACTGGCTCCCTGTTCATGTGCATGGCAAAGCAACAGAAAATGATCCAACTTCTTGGGACCCTGGCACCCACATGGGAGACCCAGATAGAGTTCCAGGCTCCTAGCTTTGGCCTGGCTCTTGCGGCCATTTTAGGAGTAAAGCAATGGATAGAAGATTTCTGTCTCTCCATTTCTTTACAACTCTCTGCCTTTCAAATAAATAAATAAATCTTCTAAAGATAGAAAGTATCACTCACTAGCAGTATCAACATCACCTGGAACTTGTTAGAAGCCTAGATTTTTTTTAAAGGTATATTTATTTGAAAGGCAGAGGGGAGGCAGAAAGAGAGAGAGAGAGAGGGAGATCTTTCATTCACTGGTTCACCCCTGCTAGGTGACCACAACAGCCAAGATGCAGCCCGGTCAAAGGTAGGAGCTTCAAACTCCCTGCAGGTCTTCCACATGGATAGTGGGGGCCTAATGACTTGGGCCATCTTCTGCTGCCTTCCCCAAGCACATTAGCAGGAACTGGATTGGAAGAAAGGAGCGGGAACTCCAACTCACACTCAGGTATGTGATGCAATGGGCAGCTAATCTTCTGCACCACAACGTTGGCCCCTGAAGCACGAGATTTATGCTGTACCCTAAACTTTCTGAACCTGAAATTCTGTGATTGGAGCCCAGTAACCTCTACTTTAAGAAATGCTTGAGGAAATTCCAAGGCATCCCAAAATTTAAGAACCACTATCCTACAAAAATCAAATATGAACCTTAACTGTGTCTTTCCATTGGGATAGATTTTTACCAAGGGCCCACTTGTGGAGAGGATGAAAAATTGAAAGCATCCCCACATAGCACTGCTTCCTCTTATGAACATGACGTGGAATTAAAGATGTGCATGAACAGTGGTTATTAAGGAAGCATGCTGATTCCAGGGCCCTGGGCTATCTCCAGCCCAAACATTTCATGTTTGGCCTCTTTTCCCTGGAATTTCTTTTGGCTCCAGAGGCAATTTAACATCATCCTTTCTCATCCTTAAGAATTTAGGAAAGTTGGGATGTCCTTAGCATCAGCCTTTTGTGCACATAATAATCTGGTCAATGTGTGTGGTGAGTCAGTGGCCCACAATCTGATTGTATCAGCTGGAAAATCTGGTGTAGTGATTCCCAGTCGTGTTCTGTGCCTCATCTTCTCTGCCTCATTTTGGGGCTGACATTTTTACATCTGGTTTGAGGTCAAGCAGAAGAGATCAAAACCAGAGCAAATCTATTCTCATGAGTACTTATTTTAAAATTCTTAAGCCTCGGCCAGGAAAGTAATTAGCAGCCCAGATAAGAGGCAGCTACGCGTCTGCCATCCTGTGTGAATGAGAGCAGTGTAGATTTGATTAGAGCACTAAAGATAGTGCTGCATATAAAGATAGACCTGCATCTCACTTTCGGGAGATAGGAAGTAAAAGGCAAATTTAACAGGAAAAAGCATGTTTTTAAAATCTCTATGTCATCATTAATCATTATATTTTAGTGGTGGTGTTCAGAGGTTCTTCTGAAGGAGGGAGTGAATCTAATAAGTAACATTTAAGAAAAGCCCTCACATGAGAGAGAATGTCATGTTCCATTGCTTTCAGGAAAAACAAAAACAAAAAACTTTACCTTGATTCATCACTTAGCTTCCCTCAACACCAACAGCAAGAATTTCTCAATAGCAAGAGCCTGCACAGATGAGTGCTAGAAGAAAGGAGACTATCTAGAAGAACACAGTAAAATACAAAAGGAAATCTAGGTACTGCTGAATGTTTTCTCTTAGCAAAGGAGACCCTGGAAGGTGGAGCAGTGTCTAGGGACCTGGAAGTGCTGCCAAGGACAGAATCAAAGTAAGCAGAACATAAACCAAAGGGTCCAGCTGGAATGATCAAGGCACAAAGAGAGGAGTGAGTGAGTAGAAGTGTGGCTCAGCGGTTAAGACACTGCTTGGGATGCCCACATCCCATGTCAGAGTGCCTGGGTTTGAATTCCAGCTCTGCTTTCAATTCCAGTTCCTCTCTAATGTGTCTACTGGAGGCAGTAGGTGACGGCTCAAGTCCCTGCCACCCGTATGGGAGACCTCAGTTGAACTCCTGGCTACTCGCTTCAGTGTGGGCCAAATCCAACTGTTGTAGGAATTTGGGTAACCAGCAGATGAAAGATTCCCCTTAGCCTCTCTCTGTCTCCACCTCTGACTCTCAAAGAAATTTTAATAGAGAGAACAGTGAGGTGGAGTAGGTGGGTTTGGGAAACAGAGTGGGAGGAAGAACATCCTGCTAATTCCTTGAAGAATATAGGCATGGAGAGGAGGAAGTCAATATTTCATAAGGCAGAGTAGGAAAGGAACCACTCAAATGCTGAGTAAACATCTTTGAATTCCGTAGTTATTCAGGGGAAAGGTTGTGGAATGCATGCAAGGACCTGGTGGTGCAGGGAATATCGGGCCTGGTCCCAGACCTCAGGACACTTACAGTCATTGGGAGGTCAGGCAGAAACAGGTAGGTCTCATGCCGGATCAGAAGCTCAGGGCTCCGGAAGAGCTTGGTCTTTGAAGGTCCCCCATACATTTTTGATGCTCATGATGATCTTGATCTTTTTAAGACCTCAACATTGAATAAGTGACACTAAATTGTTAGACTTCCCATTAGAAAATAAATGTGGAGAAATTCTAAAATGGAAAATTAACATTTAGAAGGAGACTTAGAAGTAACTCAGTGAAGACAGCTAACAAAGAGTCTTTGTAAGTTAAAACTAGACATTAGAGGGAAAAGATAAGTTAATTTTTTCTTTGAAAGAAATGGTTCCAAATTTCATAAACCCCATTGTTTATATGGCTCCTATGATGTAATTGACATACTATTTATTTTTCAGTGAAGCAGAAAATCATGTATCCAAAATTGCTGAATTTGATTGTAGTTTATCATATACTGATGTTCTGTGTAAAGATTTTGGACCTACTAAAAGCAAAGCTTATGTATTATTCTCCAAGCCCTTGTTCAACATCTCCACAGGATTATTCAGCTGTCTTCTACATCATTATCTACACATCTAAATGCATTTTAAACTTGCACTTTCCCAAACCGGATTCCACTGAATCCCCACCAAATCTTTGTCAGTTTTCCAGAGTTCAGCAAATGAGGACATGATCAGTTCAGTTGCTCAGATCAAAAACTTTAAACATTTATTTTTTTCCTCTCCCTTTTGTCACATCTTAAATTTCATTTTTCAGGACATAAATGAGGTTGAAGCTCCAGAATTTACCCAGAACCAGCCCCCCTTTTGCCACCTCTTTCAAGGGTGCCTTGCATCAGCCATAGTGATCTCTTAACAAGATCGCTGTAAAACTGAGTCTCCTGGAATTTGTGCTTGCCCTGGACAGACCATCTTCAACATAGCAGGCAGAGTGATTGTTTTTGAAGCAAACATGATCATGCTACCCATCTGTTTATTTTTAAAAAATACATTATGCAGTTATTTTCACTTTATTTCAAAGGGAGAGAGAGAGGGAGAGGGTGGAGGGGAAAGAGAGAGCTAGAGAGAGGGAGAGAGAGAATATGATTTACACCTAGTGGTTCATTCCCTGCAGTACCCTGGGCTGGGCCAGACTGAAGCTAGGAGCTGGGAGTTCTGTTCAGGGACTTAAGTACTTGAGCCACCATCTACTGCTTCCCAGGATGTATTAGCAGGAAGCTAGATTGAAAGTGGAAGAGCAAGGACTTGAATCAGGCACTAACATAAGGAATGCAAGTATCCCAAGTAGCATCTTCTTTTTTTCCAAGTAGCATCTTAACTGCTGCAGCAAATACTGCCTCTATTCTTCTGTCTCCAAACCCCCCAAAGGATACCCATTTTTATCAGGGAATACCATCAAATATTTACATGATGTTGTGGTATATCCTGATTGATGTAATCTTAGCTGCCTCTTTATCTACACTTACTATCCATCCTCTCACCCATTCCACTCCAGCCACTGGTCTTAAAAGGTACAAATCACCTTTCCTTTTCTCTCCCAACTGTATTTAAACTTCCCGCTCAGAATGGGTATAGCTGATGAGCTTGTGTTTTAACCAATCCTTGTGTTCCAGGACTTGGTTTCAATGGGCCCTGTTTTCAGTTTCTTTACTTTTCCTTACTGAGTTAAATATTAAAGTCAGTTGGATCTCAAAATATCACAAGGTAGCAAAAATTTAATCACTGCTACGAATCCCCAGAATGAATTCTGATTTCTTTTTTCTTGACTGGTCCATTTTCCTGATGCATATTTTTAAGATTCTGGGGGCAATTTAGCAACATTTATTTAATGAATATTTATTGATCATGCACATGTGATGGATATTATGATAGTGATAGGCACAATAATCTTTGTGAACATAATCTTTCATTGATTTTTTCACTGTTAAGAATTAGTGGAAAGTGATTAATGACTCATGAACTTCTATATAGATTGTTTTACAATGTTTCCTCTAATCATTTTCACTGGACAATATAAAATTAGATCTGATTCATTAATTTTTAAAAAGATGTATTTACTTATTGAAAGAGCAACAGAGAGAAAGGGAGACACACACACACACACACACACAGATTCATTTTCCATCTGCTGGTTCATTCTCCCAAATGGCTGCAATAGCTAGGGCTGGGCCATGCCACAGCCAGGAGCCAGAAACTCCATCTGGGTCTGCCACATCTGTGGCAGGTGCCCAAGTATTTGGGCCATCTTCTTCTGCTTTGCTCAGGCCATTAGCAAGGGGCTGCATTATGAGTAGAGCAGCTGGGACTCAAACAGGTGCCCATATGGGTTGCTGGCATTGTAGGTGGTAGCTTTACCTACTATGCCACAACACCGGCCCCTGCAGTCCACTTTTTTTTTTAAAGATTTATTTATTTATTTGAAAGGCAGAGTTACAGAGAGGCAGACACATAGAGAAAGAAAGGTTTTCCATCCATTGGTTCACTCCTCAGATGGCTGCTTTGGATGGCTGAGCCCATCCAAAGCCAGGAGCTAGGAGATTCTTCCAGGTCTCTCACGTAGATGCAGGGGCCCAAGGACTTGGACCCTCGTCTACTGCTTTCCCAGGCCATAGCAGAGAGCTAGATCAGAAGTGGAGCAGCCGGGACTTGAACCAGCAGCCATATTGGATGCCGGCACTACAGGTGGCAGCTTTACCCGGTACATCATGGGGCCAGAGCCCTGCAGTCCACTTTTGGATACTCTGCCTTGCCTCTTCTTGACAGTTATTCCTGCACATGCTTTAAGCTGTGGCAACCAGCTTTGTCAGGTGCAGCCTTCAGCATTTCACCTGAGAGCTAGGATGGCAAATGGAAGACATTCAACACTAAAGTACTTGTAGCTAAAAAATCTAGGGGTATCAGTGTTCAAAGACCACCCTTGACCCCACGCCTAACAGTAAAGGTTTTACCTTTTCATCCTTCAGGTGAACACATCTCAGTAGTATCCTTAGAAAATTTTATGAGATTGTGTAACAGCCACTTGTATAATAATTATCCAAAATTCCATCCAAGTATTGGGTTTATTCTTTGTATGTTTCACATTGAATCCCTCATGCTTGCCTCCTAGATCTTACAACACATCTATAAGCCTCTGCATTAGGATAAACCAGGCAAGGAATTAGTTAACTCGAAATATATGCAAGATAATTTTTACCACTTTTAAGAGAAATATAATCAAAACTGTAGTATCCATGGTATTCCATACAATATTCCCCATACATAGGCTGGGTCAAACTTTCCTTTCTTTATTTTCAAGGTGAAATGATCACTAAAAATACCTTAAACCATCTCTTTTATAATTTACAATGTATCAAGATTGTTCTAAGCTAGACTTTAGGGACATTACAAATATGAAGAGCAAACTTCTTGCCTTTAAGGCACTTGCAATGTGTTGCCAAACGTGGATTTTTAAAACAGACAATTAAAATACAGCAAGGAAAGTACTATGGTAAAGATTTAAGCAGATGCTAAGACTTATGGAAGAAAATCTTCTGAAAAGAGAAGAATCTAGAATAAAAAACTAAGAATATGCCAAATAGTGAAAAGGAGGGGAATAGGAGTGAGTAAATGCTGCCAGAGATAATAGTCTAGTGACAAAGAAACTTAATAATACTATCTGCAAAAGAGTGAAAGCAGCTTGAATGTTATGTTGTATAAAATTCATGGTGGAATACCCAATAGGATGAATGTGCCGACAGATGTAAGGATTGTGCAATAGAGAGGCCCACGACTTGCTAAGGAAACCATAACTCTTCCTACAGGTGATGAGAAGCCAATAAAATGGTAGTTATGAAACCCCTTTATGTCAAGAATTATTTAGAGAAATTGGTTAAAAGTACTGGCTCTCAAAATGGATCACATCCAGCCAAAAGCTCTTTATTCTGTGCATTGTGAATTACTGTGATTCCCCTAAAGCTTGTCCACGGACCTAGTGAAAATACTAAGGTTAAAACTTCATGCACTAAAATACTTAAAACATGAAAGTAATATTATTGTATTTATGTTTTTAAACACTCTGGTAGCCATATGGAAATTGGAATTTGAGAGGGCCGGTTTCCAAGTTAGAAAACTGAACAATAATTTAGAAAAATAAAAAATGAGCAGTAATTCTATAGTGATAGTACAAAGAACTGATAAATTCAAGAAATCATTTCTGGAAGTACAATTAGTAAGACTGGGATTGATTAGTCAGGTATATTGAGAGGCAGAATAATAATGAAGATAATTTTCTTTTGGAAGTGTTGCCTTTAAGGTGCTTGCTATATCCAAGTAAATTGCTGTGCAAGAATTTGTGTATGTCAATCTTGAACTGAGGATTTAGATAAAGATCTGAAAAGCCTCAACCTTTACATGATTAAAATCATAAAGCTAGATCAGACAATTCAGGAAGATGGTGTAGAGTGAGAAATGGGTGCAACGGATAGAGCTGAGAGGATAAATATTTAAAAATCTGCAAAGACCGGAGACCCTACCAAGGAGTGACGCCGGAGAGAGGGATTACAGAGAGCTAGCAGTGACAGCCTCAAGAAACAGGAGGTATTCAAACAGGTATTCAAACACCGTTAAATAAAGATAGTATCTAAATTGTGTCCATTGTAGATGACAATTAGCAGGTCAGTTTTTCAGTGGCAGAGGCACAAAGCAAATCAAACAGGTTGAGGAGGATACAGAAACTGTGCAAGTGAAGGCATTGAAAGAAGACTTTTTAAAAAATATTTATTTGAAAGATAGAGTTACAGAGAGAGACAAAAAGAGAGATCTTCTATGCAGTAGTTCACTCCCCAAATGGCTGCAACAATCAGGGCTGGGTTAGGCCAAAGCTAGAGGCCAGGAGCCAGGACCTTCATCTGGATCTTCCACTGGGTGGCAGGTGCCATCTTTGCTGTCATCCCTGGTGCCTTAGTACAGAGCTTGATCTGAAGTGGAGCAGCTGGGACTCTTACAAACGCTGTAAGATGCCAGCATTGAAGGCAGAGGCTTACCCCTCTATGCTGCCACTATTGCCCCAAAAGAAAAATATTTTAGGAGTTTGTCTTAGAGAACAATAGATAAGAAAAGGCAGCAGCCATAGGTTTTAGTTGAGCTACTTGTGGGTGGGATTTTATTTTTGTGTTTACTTTTTTTTAAGCTGAAAAGTAAGTGAACTTGCTCATATGTTGTTGAAAAATATGCGATGGAGATAAACATGTTGAATACTGGTGTTTGAGTTGATGTGAACTAAATAGATTGAGGTCCAAGACGGAGATGAGACAACATAATCCAAATCACCAGCCTGGTGGAAATACAGGACTTTACCTTCTGTGAATTGGATTGCAAGGAACCTGGGTCAGGATAAAAATAATTCTGGAGGTGTTGTGTGAAGGGGAGTTGAAGATCTTTATTCCTGGTTGCATGTTTTTTTCTGGATCACATAGAAAAGAGGTGATATTGTTGAATAGACCTTGAAAGGAAAGGGAGAAAAAAGGAAACCAAGAAGACCACGTTTAAAGTTGGAGATCACTGATTTGTACTTAGCAGTCAATTCTCTTTGAGTGGCATGAGTGTCTTCAGTATTCAGCTGCACATGTGCAGGAAAGTGGTAGATTCCTACAGGACTGGAGTCTGATTGGACAAGATGACCGAGGCACAGAGTGCAAGGAATTTTAAGAGACAATAAGTCCTAGCTGAGTAGGGAAGGAAGCAAATCAGCAGGGACTGGATATCCAGAGAAAACAGAGAAATGAAGATGTACAACTGGTCCAAGAGACCGTGCTAAAACAGATTGTGAGGGGCCGGTGCAGTGGTGCAGTAGGTTAATCCTCCACCTGTGGCACCGGCATCCCAGATGGGCTCCGGTTCAAGTCCCGGCTGCCCCTCTTCCAATCCAGCTCTCTGCCATGGCCTGGGAAAGCAGTAGAAGATGGCTCAAGTCCTGGGGCCCCTGCACCTGTGTGGGAGACCCAGAAGAAGCTCCTAGCTCCTGGCTTCAGATCGATCGGCACAGCTCTGGCCATTGTGGCCATTTGGGGAGTGAACCAACTGAATGAAGACCTTTTTCTGTCTCTCCCTCTCACTCTCTGTAACTCTACCTCTCAAATAAAATAAATACAATCTTAAAAAAATAAATAAAACAGATTGTGAAAGAGCCCAAAGGAGGTAAGTTTGTTGTCAGAGAATAGAACATTAGATTTATAGACTTCTGGCGTGGAGCAGTTTTGACAGGTCTGGCCTTGGGTTAGGGGAGGGTGAAGTGGAGGGGAAGGTTCCCCAAGAGACTTTGAGATTGGTAAATAGATCCAGATACTTGGGTTGAAAAAGAACGTTTTGAGCCTGAGCTTAGTCTGTGAGCAAAGAGAAGAAAGGCTAATTTAAATCATCCACTGTTATCTGAAGTCATGGGTTCAGGCAGCGTCTTTTGGAAAAGGGGACATTCGAATATCCTTAGCAGGGAAGGGATCTCAGTGTGACAGAGAGGAGTAGGAAGAGCGGTTTTACTAAGCAAAGAGAAGGGAGCTTAGGAGTATGAGTAAAACTCTTGTAGTGAAAAAACAAAACAACAAAAAGCAATTTACGTTTTTAAAGCTGTGTTTCCCGGACTTGCCCACACAGCCCTTGTTTGCACAGCGCCCATTAACCTCTTACAGAGGGAGTCCTGTGTGGGTTGCAGCTGGGGAACATTGGCAGCGCACTTACAGACAGCAGGGCTGTGAAGCATTCCACAAAGGAGCTGGTGCCAAGTCACGGTACACTCGACTCTTGAGGTATCTGCAGGGCAGTGTTTGGACAAAGATGAGCCAGCTCAAGGCCACCCAATTTGCTAGGTTTTTATGCATGGACATTTGTCTTTTCAACTCGGGTAGATTGAGAATTCTGTGAAATCAAGAGCAGTTATTATTTCTTCTCATCTCTACAACATTTGGCTTATTTTGAGCATGTTAATTAAACATTATGTTAAATATTTTGTCTTATTGATGCATGCAATGAGCAAAATAATACAACATGATTTGTGTGTCTTGTTTCTTTCTGCCTTTTTTAGAGATTTATTTTTCTACTAGGTCTTTTACCTAAAATTAAGTACTGGAATGTGTTGGAGCTTAGTATGAAGTTTTAATCATAATTTCTACTTAATTTTTTCAATATCTGATATATCTATATAGCTTATCTCTTTGATAAATTTTGATTGAATGGTCCTAGACAAAGAGAGATCAAAAAATCATATTTGATATATTTTTAAAAGATTTATTTACTTATTTGAAAGGCAGACTTACAGACAGAGAGAGGGAGTGACAGAGAGAGAGGTCTTCCGTATTCACTCCCCAAATGGCCGCAACAGCCGGAGCTGGGCGGATCTGAAGCCAGGAGCCAGGAGCCTCCTCCAGGTCTCCCACGTGGGTGCAGGGGCCCAAGCACTTGGGCCATTTCAACTGCTTTCCCAGGCCATCAGCAGAGAGCTGGATCAGAAGAGGAGCAGCCAGGACTTGTAGTACTGGCATCCATATGGGATGCACACGCCTCAGGTAGAGACTTAACCTACTATACCACAGTGCAGGCCCCTTGATATTTCTTATTATTGAAGTAACTCTCTTATTTACTGCAAGTGAGTAAAAATAGAGAGAAAACAGTAGGAAATACCTGACATAAATATAACTAATTAATTTATCGGAACTGGTGTGTTTCCAAAGTAAATTTTAAAAAGTAAATTAAATATATAAAACCACTTATAGCTGACCAAACAAAATTATGACTATCAGAAAACCCCCTTGAGAATTTGTCTTTAATTGATAAAATACAGTAAATACAGTTTTATATTTAGAAGGTAATATGTAATATAATATTATAAAAATAAAAATACATGTATAATTTACAGTATTTATAATTACACAAAAAGATAAGAAAGAGATATGTAAATATGGTAGAATTTGTAAAGATCAAAAGTGTATTTTTATTTGATTCCACTGTGGTATATAAAAGAAAAGATAAAGTGAGAATTTTAACATTTGAGCACCATGTATTTATTGATTGTTCTTATACTTAAAAAATTTAAATGTTATATGACATATATTTGTTAATTCTCTCCTGAAGGTCATTCACCGTTAGCTATATACAAGAAAGAAGTATGACACTGGTAGAAACTTCTAGTCTCTGGATTCTTTGATGTGTTGTCCTCTACCATTAGCAGAGCTGTATTTATTTTACAGCTTCCAAGACATAGTTCCAAAATGTATTGTTGAGCTATACCTCCTTGGATCATATGGTCTCAGAGTGTAATATACACTGCGACTTGCAGTGACTTTTAGTTCATTTTTCACACTCTAGAGAAGAGGATAGGGAAGCTCAGAAATATAATGTCATAAAAGTACCTCCAGAATCTTCCTCCTCTGAAGCTGGTCTAGTGTCTCTGGAAGCCTGGGCAGGCAGTAACACACATTAGGAGTCTTCACTCCACAGGTGCATGGGTCAGGTTGGTTTAAGGTCAGGTGAGTTCATTGGAGATCTGTGTTTGATGGAGTTCTCTTTGACTTTGTAAACACACCCATGCCTCCTGCATCTGCACCCTGAAGTTAGGTAAGCTTGCCTGTCTGGACTCTTGTTCTCCTTCCATTCAGTCCTGCTTTGCAGTTTCACTGCTGACATTACTCATAGAACTTCCTTGGTCATGCAGAGAAGAAAAGCTAATTCTTCCTAGACTAACCATGTTGGGTAAATAAGAGGAAAGATAGAACTATCTCAAAGGTGAGAACAGCAAAAAGTCTTTTTTTAAAAATTTATTTATTTATTTGAAAATTAGCAATACAGGGGGGGGGGGAGAGATTCCATCTACTGGTTCACTCCCCAGATGGCCACAACAGCTGGAGCTGGACTCATCTGAAGCCAGAAACCAGTAGCCAGGAACTTCTTCCAGATTTCCCACATTCGTGCAGGGGCCCAAGCACTTGGACCATCTTTCGCTGCTTTCCCAGATGAGGCATTAGCAGGGACCTAGATCACAAGTTGAGCAGCCTGGACTGGAACTGGTGCCCATATGGGATGCTTACACTGCAGATTTACCTTTCATGCCACAGAATCAGCCCCAAAACCCATATCTTAAAATGTCTTTAGTAAACTTGTATTTATACTTTAAAGAAATATGTCTGTTTTTAGAGTCCAGAAGTTCACAGTCATATGCTTCACAGTATGCATTTCATATGTCATGATTTAATATTCAGACGTGTCTTAAGAACCTTTTTTAATTATCTAGGCTTCAGGGAGACAGCTTGGCAGAAAGAACAGAGGAGACATTACAAATACTTCATTCTCCGGATGAAATAATCCCAGATTCTTTGGGTAAGTTTTAAGTCTACCAATATTTATTATTGTTTTAGACCAACTCAAAGACAAAAAACATGAAAGAAATAAAGTATATATACATACTCAAATCCGTTATAGTGCTAATGTCATGGTGCATTCTTAGGATAGACTTTTTACCCTGACAATGGAAGTTGAGCCTTGCCTCACTAGCAACATGAATGTCCCAGACTGGCTTTTTGTTGATGCTCCCTTAGCTTCCAGAATCATCTGAGTTGCTCCTCACAGTTAAGCTAGTGTTTGTATTTTTCACTTGGACTATTCTTCCCTGACAAAGTTCTTTTTCTTCTCTCTTGCTTATTTAGGTCATTCGTAAGGTCATGTTGTGTGGCTCACTGATGTTTAGCACACTCCAGTGTTTCCTTTGTCTCATCCCCTAATTGCTTTTGAATTGCTTCAATTGTGTTTTCTTGTGTTCCCCATCATGCCCCATCATGCCTAATACAAAACAAGATGCTAGACAGATGCTATTTAACAACTTGCTCATTAAATGTTTAAATTCCATCAAAACCACTCCAATCTATCAATATGCAGATAAATATCTTTCAGCATTTTATTTATATAATTATTGAGAACTCTAGGGTTTTGAATTTTTTGGGAAAAATAATATCTTGGGAAACTGCATCAATAATATGCTGTTGATTAAACTTACTTAAATTCATTAACAATGTAGTTATTAAGTTTAATATCTTTCCTTGACATATTTATATCCTGCATTCTTCACACTCAAATGTTAGTAGATCTAATCAGCAAGTTAAAAAATACAAGTTTCTGATTTAGTACATTCTTTTCTACTTGGCAGAATCACACAATCTAATAATTGGATATAATTGACACTATCCAAAAACTCTAATGTGACTTTTATGTCAATTTTTATTTAATGTAATCTTTATATCTAATATGATTTTTATATTCATATTGAAACTGGTTCAAGAAATAGTATTTCTATGTGTGGGATAATTATGTGCATAAAAACCTGTTGTGTTGCAAGCAGCAAAAGTAAAAATAATGCCAGGAAGAAGTTCAATGAAGTTAACCATTGTGATACAGTCTACAGATTTCTACTCCTAAAAGGTTGTTCAGGTAACCACAAGCCAAATTTCTAGTGAAAGCTGCTAGAGACTTGGTTTTTGACAAAATTGCTTCAACTTTCCTTGCTTTCGTTTCTTATTCTAAAAATGAGAAGAGATAAATTTTGTAATAGATGAAAAATTGAGAGACTTCTTTCCCATTAGCTCCAATAAGATTGAAAAATATCTTACGGGGCAAGTGGCAGGTGGAATAGCAGGTTAAGCCACCACTGGGATGCCCACATCCTATATGGGAGTGTCTGGGATCAGATTCTGCCTTCACTTCTGCTTCTGATCTAGCATTCTGCTAATGTGTTTGGGAGGCAGCAGATGATGACTCAAGAACTTGGGTCCCCTACCAGCCAAGTGGGAGACCTGGATGGAATTCTTTGCTCTTGGCTTTGGCTTGGCACTACCCCAACTGTTGCAGACATTTGGGGAGTGAAGCAGTGAATGGAAGACCTATCTCTATCTCTGGTTTTCAAGCAAATAGACAAATATATCTTAAGAAAATATCTAAGAAGTACTCCCTTGTATTTTGAACATCGTACAACTTACAGAAAAAAATTTCTCCAGAGAAGACAGAGCAAAATTGTTTACACAAACGCACCTACCAATTGTTGTTAATAAGCAATGTATTCAGAACACTTTGCTTTTTAAAAAAATTTGTTTATTTATTTAAAATTCAGAGCTACACAGAGAGAGAAGGAAAGAGAGAGAGAGAGAGAGAGAGAGAGAGAGGTCTTCCATCCACTGGTTCACTATCCAAAAGGCCGCAACAGCTTGAGCTGCTCCTATCCGAAGCCAGGAACCAGAAGCTTCTTCCGGGTCTCCCATGTTGGTGCAGGGGCCCAAGGACTTGGGCCATCTTCTACTGCTTTCCCAGGCCACAGCAGAAAGCTGAATTGGAAGTGGAGCAGCTGGGACTAGAACTGGTACCCATATGGGATGCGGGCACTGCAGGTGGTGGCTTAACCTGCTATGCCACAGCTCCGGCCCCTTAGAACACTTTGAAAACATGGAGTTAACATCAAGATTCCCTTCCCTTCCCTTCCCTCCCCTCCCCTCCCCTCCCCTCCCCTCCCCTCCCCTCCCCTCCCCTCCCTTCCCTTCCCTTCCCTTCCCTTCCCTTCCCTTCCCTTCCCTTAAGATTGTTATTTATTTGAACAGCAGAGTTATAGAGTGAAAGAGGCAGAGAGAGAAAGAGTGAGAGAGGTCTTCCATCCGATGGTTCACTCCCCAGATGGCTGCAATGGCCAGAGCTGAGCAGATCTGAAGCCAAGAGCCAGGAGCTTCTTCAGGGTCTCCCATGTGGATGCAGGGGCCCAAGAACTTGGGCCATCTTCTACTGCTTCCCCAGGTTGTAGCAGAGAGCTGGATCTGAAGTGGAGCAGCTGGAACTTGAACTGACATCCATATGGGATGACGGCACCACAGGTGGTGGCTTTACCTGCTATGCCACAGTGCCAGCCCCCCAAGATTTTGTTTTCCTTTTGTATATTGCCTGTAAGCAGCTAGTTCGATTGGTATTCTATCATTGGATTTGGACTAATTGGCAGGGTGCACTCCACTGAGTAGCTTTCAATTCAATCTGATATTTAAGTTTTCAAATCTCTGGCTACTTATGGTTGTCCCTCCATGTTAAACTCTATGGGCTTTGCTACATGATAAATCTCACTGACCATGGAACTCATAACCAGGAAATTCAACCAAGACAAAAACAGAACAGAATATAAAACCATTGTTACCAATGTGTTCTCTCTATGAATGCTTGTTAAATATCAATGCTGTAAATGTATTCAAGTGAATTCCTTGTGAGAAAGAATGTCAAAAGTGTTTATTTGCCCAAATAAGATAATTTGAGCTCTTGCACAATTATGACTTCACTGGGAACTTCTTAATTAGAAATGCTTAGGATTTTTTGTAAGTTGTTTTTATGCTACATAAATTTCATTCTGCACTCCACAAACATTGTGATATTTTGACAACTAATTCAATCACTGTATTCATTCATTTATTTGAAAGGGGGAAAGAAAGGGAGAGAGAGAAAGTGTTTATTTGTGGTTTCACTCCCCAAATGCTCTGAACAGCCAGAGGCTGTGCTAGGTTGAACCCAGGAGCCTGGAAGTCCATCTGGGTCTCCCTTGTGGTTGTAAAGATTCAAGTGCTTGAGGCCTCACCTGTTGCATCCCAGGATGTGCATTAGCAGGAAACTGGAATCAGGAATGGAGCCAGGACTCCATCCCAGGCACTTTGATATGGATGTTGGCATTGCAAGCAATGCCCACACTCACCCTTCAGTCACTTTAAAATGCCTCTCACCAATAGGTTTACGGATGAGAACTATTAAGCAATGATGTGACCATAATTTATTTATTTATTTTTTAAATTAAAATAGATTCTTTACCTGGGCCTGAAGAAGTGCTAATGGAAGAGGAGGAAGAATTCCAGAAAGTATCTAAATTAGTAGGATCTGTAAGTATATTTATTTACTTATTTTCTTAATCTCTGAAACTGGTGTATCTCATGAGTAGGAAAATTAAAAAGGAATCAAAAACAGCAATCTTTAAATTAAAGAGTATTTTCAAATGTGTATGCAGTGTTCTGCACATTGTCACACCAAGTAGTTGCTACACGAGCTGGCCAGTGTTATTAGAGTAATACAACAAAACTCCACTAAGACATGAACAAGATGGAAAAGTTAAGTTCTGGTATTACTAGCTGCTTGGTTGTGCCTGTGAACATTTCAAAAGATTATGAGCTGCCATCTTAAACTTCAATATCTTTAGTGATGTATATCTTAGTAGAAAGATGTGTATTTTGCCTACCCTAAAATTTACATATTACTTAAACATGTTTTTTAATAATTATGAACTGCTTGTGATATTTTTATAAGACTGTTTCTGCACGAGAGTATATCAGAAGTAAAACCTTGGTTTTAAGAATTTTAAACGCAATTTTAAGTCAAAGCGAAAAATATAAAATCTGAAATCTCTATAAAACTCTAAAAGTTTATAAAATGTTCTGAGTGGCTGTACAAATGACTAAGCAATATTGCATTATTTTAAACATACTTTTTGCGACTGGATTCATATACGTCTGTATTCTCTGTGTTCATTTGTTAGGGGTGCATTAACAATATACCACAGACTTTGGTAACCTCAACAATAAACATTTTGTTTGTCACAATGCAGGAGGCAGAAGTCCAAGATTCAAGTGTTGGTGGGGCTGGTTTCTTCTGAGGCCTCTCTCCTTGCCGCGTAGGGAGCTGTCTTCTTCCTGTGTGCTCTCTTCTTTCCTTTGTAAGCATTTGATCCTGTCTCCTTTCATCCTCAGTTGTACCTCACTGGTGTCACCACTCGTACTGAATCAAGATCCACACTAACGATCTCACTCAACTTAATTACTTCTTTAAGACCCTATCTCCAAACACATCCTGAGGTACTGGGATTAGAACTTCAACATATGAATTTTAGGGAGACATGATGAAGCCCACAACATTTAGCTCATAATATTTGCTCAAGGGCACTAAAATTGATTTTAAAAATGAATGATGAAATTAGTGTGTCTTTATTGATATGTTGCTTTCTCACTGAAGCTTCCTTGACCTTGCTTCTTTATTTTCCTACACTGCTACTGTCCTATAGGATTTACTTACTTTTTTTAATTATTATTTTATTCCACTATAATATAAGATCAATTTTTCTGTGTAACTCCTATTACCGCTAATGTCCTATTTCATTTACTTGTCTTTTTGTCTTTTTTCCACTATAATACAAGATCTACAACAAGAGTTTTTACCCATTTTTTTTTTTTTTGACAGGCAGAGTGGATAGTGAGAGAGAGAGACAGAGAGAAAGGTCTTCCTTTTTGCCGTTGGTTCACCCTCCAATGGCCGCTGCGGCCGGCGCATCTCGCTGATCTGAAGCCAGGAGCCAGGTGCTTCTCCTGGTCTCCCATGTGGGTGCAAGGCCCAAGGACTTGGGCCATCCTCCACTGCCTTCCCGGGCCATAGCAGAGAGCTGGCCTGGAAGAGGGGCAACCGGGATAGAATCTGGCGCCCCAACTGGGACTAGAACCCGGTGTGCCGGCGCCACAAGGCGGAGGATTAGCCTGTTCAGCCACAGTGCTGGCCTTTTACCCATTTTTTTAGATCTTGTTTCCCCTAGGAGAGTACCTACAACATAGAAGCCTCTCAATACAGACCAGTTTAATGAATAAAATAATTAAAAAATAATTACCCACCAAGAGATAAATATTAATATTTGCCCTTTTAATAAAATGGCAGAAATTTAGAAATAGAACCACAGAGACCATCTATTCAACACATTCCCTTCCTTGCCTCATGTTCTGAACTGCTGCCACATCTCCTTCCATTGCAGGCATAGCCATTTTATAAATGAGGAAGCAGTAAAACACAGAAATTCAGGAGCTGGTCCAAGGTCCTAAAGAGGAAAGAGGTCAGGAGAATAAATTTTCCAACTATTGCACATCCTGGATATTTCTAGTGCTTTCCTGTGTCTTCTGGAAACAGTTTGTTTCTTCTTATTAGGGTTTTTTCCCTTCCACCCTTCATCAATTACTTGCAGCCAATGGTCCTGGTTCAATTCCTGGGGTGAAAGCTTCCATCTAATCCTTCCACTTAACTGCTCTCCAGCTGTTACAAGCCATCAGCATGTCCCATCTGAGACTTCACAGTTTTTAGCCAAAAAATAATTCCTTTTTTTTTAAAGGTACATTTATTTAATTTTGAAAATCAGAGTTACAGAGAGAGAGAGAGAGAGAGAGAGAAACATCTTCCATCCACTGGTTCACTCCCTAGATGGCCACAATGGCCAGTGTTGGGTCAGGCCGAAGCCAGGAACTAAGAGCTTCATCTGGTCTCCTACATGGATGGCAGGAGCCCAAACACTTGGACCATTTTCCATTGCTTTTCCTAGGCCTAGTCAGGACAGGAATCAGCACCCATATAGGATGCTGGCATTGCAGGAGGCAGTTTTACTGCTACACTAACACGCCAGTTCCAAGAAACAATTCTTGTGTTGTGTCGTTTTCAAAGATTTCAGTACTGGATGCTTCCTCTCTGCATATTCTCATAGCTTAGATCTGCTTGTAAACTGTGAGTTATGCTACCACCAAATCCACACTTCCAAATTGTGTTCATACAGCAGGGAGTATAATGGGGCATGTTCATAGAACAAATATTAGTTTTAGATGATGACCAAGGGTTACATTAACTTTTTTTTTAAAGGAGTGTTCTGCCATTTTTACACTTTAGTGTATCTCCATGGTTGCATGATGATAAAAGCTGTTGTCATTCATGTTGTAATAATCTGTCATTCATCACCTTTTTGGAAAGTTTTGTTTTATCAGCTGTGAATTCCACCAGAGTCCATATTTCTCTCTCTTGTTTAAAAAGATACGGTTAGATTCTTTTTTCTAATAACATTCTAAAATCAAGATATATTCTGTTCATAGCATTTGGCTTGCTTAGTAATACCTAAAAACCAAGAATAAAGAAGTTACCTTTACTTTGAGAACTTTTTTGTGAGTAATTTCAAATTGACTCTTATAGACTTTTTTCTCCTTCTAGAGTGCTCACATAGTATTTCTCAGGTCAAAAATTTGTTGCAGGTCAAAATTTATTTCATTTTAGATTCTTAGAATTCTCTAATTCCATTTGATGACAAATTACCATTTAAATATTTTTAAATAGGTAGAATAGAGACAATACAGGTGAGTGAATGAGTGTCAGGATCTTAACATGGCAGTTTCTAGAGGTAGTTGCTTTTATGTTGAGGAAATTGGGATTTTTTTTTAAAGTTAACTATGTCATAGTAATATCTTAGATGCAAATTCCCTAAAATATACTTTTATGATATTTTAGGGGATAATAGTTTTAGTAAATCAAGTAAAAAAGTGAATTCATCTAAATATTAATGGAAAAATGCAACAAAACAAAATTTTTCTTTACTATAAGAAATACAAAATACTTCAAAGCAAATTTTGAGTCATGTCCTGAAAAAATATAAATATGCCACAAATGCTGAAAGCCTTATAGGGTAATTTCAACACTCACTGCCTCTATTTGCCAACTTTTTGTGTTGTGTATTATATATTAATAAGTGGGAAACAGACTCTTGGAAACATTTTTCTCTAGTGGCTTAATCTTTGCTGGAAATATTGCTTTCATATTTTGTGAATATTAAGTGAGGAAAAGACAGCATTTGGATTTGGGTGCTTATCCTGTCCCCATTAACCAACTCATTTTTCTGGAATTTCCCACTCCCTATCTTTGAATGTTCTGGAATGCTTCTTAACGTATATACACTTTGTACAGCTGGATTTGTCAGGACAATCCATTTTCCAAAAATGAGCCAACAGAAAGATCGTCTTGAGAAGGAAATAGCTAGCCAGGCTATTGAGTGTGACCTTTTACCTTCCTAAATACAATACATGGCTGTTTTATGTTGATGACTGATGAGGACATAATATCAATGATTTTGGCATTCTCCCTCTTACAAATTCCATTTTGTTCTAAAAGTATCAAATAAACATAGGTAAGTAAAGGGAAGATGAAGAGACAGTGAAGAAGGACATTGAACATTTAGTGTCTTACTGACTTTCTTTCTCTCTTGTAAAGTTTTTATGTGTTTGATTTATTGATCAGCACTGACGAGCTCATCATAAGCTAGTCCCTTAAGATTTCACCTAACTGCTCATCGTTTCTAACTTAAAGTAGAAGAAAAGTTTCAGGAAAAACTCTTGTAGGGAAGGAATTCCTAAAAGACCATTTTTATTTATTTTTCTTCTGATGGATTTCACCTGTTCAAACCAGAAAAGTAATGGTAATAATTGCATATTTTATGCGTTTTAATTCTTAATTACTAAGCTATTGATATATTGATGGTCTCTGAATTTTTCAACTCCTAATTTTTATCACTTCATTCTTGACAATCCTCCTGTAATGTAAGTAGTACCTACCTTAGTCTTGACTGACATGAGCTTACTGAGTTCCCAAAAGATCTTGCAATTTGTCCAAGATCACTGAGGACTAAAGTTTGTATTTCCCAGTGCCCAGCCACTCTTTCCCAGAACTTGTCAGAAGTTATATAAAGTTTACTTATTTGTGCATCTGTATTAGGCACTGCATTACTGTTGAATAGCACATGCAAGTTAAAGGGGGATAAGAATTAGCACATTTTCAGTAGCTAATATTAAAACCAGAATTACTCAATAAGTTAAGTAGGTGGTGAAAAAGCAAGGGTTTGAGGGACTGGATCATAAGAGGTAGGAGTTTATGAGGTGAAGGGATCTGTAAGTTTGGGACATTAGAAAATAATCTTGCTTGGGTTTATCACAATTGCATGGGTCTGATAAAGTAGAACCGTGTAAGCTAGGCATTCTAAGACTGGGAAAGTACTGGAAGAAAAGCACAAAGTAAAACAGTACACGTCTAAGAAATAAATTCCTGTGGCAGACTATCTAATAGACTCCTGTGATTCTAGAATTATCTTAGTAAGTGTCTGCTCAGCTGGACTGGAGCTAAAGTTTGATTACTTTTAAGTTTGCCTGATTTCGTGCTGTGTGGATCAGTAAATAAAATATTCTGTTCATTAGTACTCTAGGGACAAGTAGATGGTGTTCTTTTTTATGCTTTCCTGATTCTTTCTGCTGTTCACAGCTAGTGGTGCTTCAATCTGATTATTTTAAGCTAAGATTTCCCAAGATTCCATGGAAATGAACTCAAAAAAAGGAATCTGGACAATATGTGAATATAATACTCTTTTGATGACAGTTGTGGTAGGAAGACCTGAAGCTACAAATGCATCTAATTACATAATCTCCTGTATACTGACAATTTCTATGTTTTTTGACAGAAATTAATTTCTTCTTACTGGAAAGCATTAGGGAAAATATGTTTTATTAATTTTTAAAAATTTTATTCAGTCAATACTGTACATAGCACCATAAAGGGTTTTGACTGTATTTCTATTCCCTGCCTGGATATTAATTAGCAGAGTGGAATCCTCTTATAATAAATCCTGGGTACTCTGGGGAATTATGGTAAAAGGGGAATTCCATTACACACACTGAGTATTGATTATTAAGACTAGGCTAGTTTTGCAATCTGCTGAAATCATGAAATCATATGGCTTTTCACAATATGCAGGTTGCACAAATCCCTCCTTTCATTTCCTTTCTTGAGAAACCACATAAGATTCTCATGCCAAATAATGTGTCTCTTTGGAGATTCATTCTTCCATCTCATTACATCTTTTCCAGATTTTAACTCCTCCTGTTATGCATGTCTCAAAAGATCCCTGCTTTTAAGGGTCAGGAGCTTGGCACTGTAGTTAAGATACCATTTGGGATGTCCACAATCTGCATTGGAGTGTGTGGGTCCACTTCTGATTCCAAATCCCTGATAATTTTAGGCAGCAGGTGATGTCTCAAGCATTTAGTTCTCTGCTACCTGCATGGGAGACCCAGATTGAGTTCAGGGTTTCTGATTTGGTTTGGCCAGGCCCGGCTGTTGCAGGAGTGAACCAGCAGATGAAAGATTCTCCCTCACTCTCTCTTTTTCCCATTCTCTCTCTGCCTTTCAAATAAAATGATACATAATTTTAAATATCCATATTTTTGGAAAAAACAAAATTATAAAATTAAAAGAGTTGATCATAAGCATTCAACAAGGTTTTACACACACTTTTCTATTTTAACAGTCAGGTTAGGAATAGTGGATCTTTAGATTGTTTATTTAATCACTACTATTGCTAATTGTGTTGTATGTTGTTTGTTATTGACACTGTCTACAAAATCCTTCCCCCATAAAGACAACATTTTAAAGTTTCTAATAAAACATCCTCTACATTCTTTTTCATTCTTAACCATAATTTTATAGCAAGTAAATTGCTGCACAAATTTTAGAGGATTTATAATTTTATGCAAGTTAATGCAAGTAGGTAGGCAATGAAAGAAATGTTGACTGAATAAGCTAATGAACAAGTTGTAATTTTTTTGTATGATATATCTGGCATGGAAATGTAAGCACAAATAAGTGTTTATGGAATTAGGGATAAACATATTTTAACTTGTTCTCTTGCAAAATGAAAAACAAATAAATGAATGTTCATTATTATCTAACCAAATAGAAATAATAAATTACTGGGAATTTTGCCTTTTAACAGATAGTGTTGACAAGTGGCTGGCAGCTAGTTGTAGCAATGGATTTTATGCTGGAGAACACATTTTGCTCAATCCTAAAGATTTTTGCTGTCTCTTTTTCCTTCTAGCCTGTGGAATTTTGCTTGGCTTTTATGACTCATAGATTTAGATGCCAATAAAATTGCTTATAAGTAACTGCTATAGTAGGCAAGTTATCTAACCAAATTTTGGGATCTGGTGAAATTTTTCCTTTTGACATTTTGAGTGTGTTGATTTCTAGCACATTGAGGATGGAAATATCTGCCCAAACCTATGCAAATATTTTTTAAAAACATGTATGAGTTCTGAAAATGTAACTTCTAAATGTCACATTTGCATACGAAAAAATGGCCCCAGATAGTAAAGTATGACATAATAAATGTTTAAATATTGATTGTGGCTTTGGTAATTAATTCAGGCCCTTTACATAATTTCCGTGTTTCTCCATTAGTAAAAGTATGGCATTATTTCTTAGGATCAGTTAAATTCTGCATTTAATTTTTAAGGTAATAGGGAGTGAGAATGGCCTCAATTGCTCTGATATAGAGTAAGTACTATTGATTTCTAGGCAAATAACACCCAAAAAGATGTATGACAGCATGCTGTTAATGTTCTGAGATCCAATTGTGAATCCACTTATACTTTATCAATATGACAAACAGAAAGGAAAATGTATAGTGATACTTTCAGTATTTTGATGTTATTGCTAAATCTGTAAATGCCAGCTGCTACACATTTCATCTGGTTGATGTATGAGTGTAAATAGGCTGAAAAGGAAGGCAGGTAATAAGGACTGTGCTTGTGTCATGAGGTGAGGCCCCATAGCTCTGATCAGGAGTTGTGGAGGATGTGTGCTAAGAAGTATGTCATATTACTACTAGCCCCTTAAGGGGGAGGGGAAACATTAAGTTCCCCACAAAGATGTTTCCTCCACATTTTTTCTTCAGTTAAGAAGATAACATAGATTATATCAAATAGTTGGCTACAAAGTGATTTTCTAAAGAGGCTTCCACGCTGTGGACTTCTTTTTACCTCTCAACCACACTTTTTTAACTTGCTCATCATAAAAGTGATCACACATATAATCTCAGTCTCAGAGATCATATGTGTTGATCAATGTGCTGATTAATATTTGACACTTCTGCTATGCTGTGGCGCTAATGTGGTATTTATTTTTTGGGGGGTGAGAATATATTCAATGCATATTTATCAAAGGATTTTTATTCTAAATATATAATGAGCTCTCTTACAACTAACATAAAAAACCTAACCCAATTAAAATAAAGCTATTGAAAGATGTATGGATGAAGAACATTCTATAGATATATACATATATCTATATATGCACAATGGAATATTTTTCAGTCATAAAATAAGTGAAATCCTAACATCTTCAATTAAATGGATGGAACTGGAGATCACTAAGTCCAGTGAAATAAGCAAATGCAGAAATACAAATACTACCTATTAAAAGAAGATTTGGAAAAATATTTTAGGAACTAAATTTGAAAGGATGTTGACAGTTGGATCATATTAAAGGACAATTCCTTTTTACAAAATATAACTCTTTATAATATTAAATAGGAACAGTTTTACATTCTTTTCTTTAATTTTCTAATATAATAAACATTCTCATATAAGCTTCTTCATAAGCATAATTTCAATGATTGCACATTCTTACTATTTAATGTGTTTTAGTGTTTATTGGAGCCTCTATCTGCTTATTGATAATTTTTGTAGTTTGAGGCTGTAATATAGAGTCATCATTCTAGAATTAATGTTAGGTTTTAGGTTGAGTACTCCCAATTAGTTTGTCTCTGACTACTTATGATCAGGAGTTGCTGACATAGGCTGGGATCTCAGCAATGCAGTCTTTGAGCAACTGGTCAGAGTCTCATTCTGGTACAGTCTATTTCAGATCCTTGTGTATGCTATAGAAATATTATTTTAGATGTTTGTTTCGGTGTGACAAGGGCTGGGAAACTAGTTAGTTGCTCCTGAGACTTTGATCTTAGAAGTAGTGCTTTGGGGAACAACTGTAGCAAAGATCACAGGCAATGTTTCAGTGTTTTCCTCAGGCTAAATTCCTTCAAGGTTAAAGTGTATGAACTGTGTTCAAATGCTAGGTCCATTACAGGGGTACTCTGTTGGCATGTTTACCAAGAATTGCCAGAACTCTTAACCAGATTAAGAAAAGAATAAAAGCCTCACAAAACTAATTTATTCTGATCAATATGAAATCAAATCTTTGTTCTTGAATTTGGATATTTTGGCTTACCAGTAAATTTCTTTGATTACTGATGAACAATTTATTATACCTATTCATTTATTTTTTATGAATTATTTTTCTATGCCACTGGCCATATGTCTTTGTTAATAAAGATTTATGTATTTATTTGAAAGGCAAAGGGACAGAGAGGGAGAGATGGACAATGAGAGAGAGAGAGAGAGAGAAAGAGAGAGAGAGAGATTGAGATCTGCTGCTTCACTCCTTAAATGCCTGCAACAGTCAAGTCTAGGTCAGGCTAAAGTTAGGAACTAGGAACTCCACCTAGGTCTCCCAATTTACCTAAAAATTCTGTCTATTTTTTTTCTATCATGTGGGTGGCAGGCACCCAACTACTTGGACCAACATCCACAGCCTCGTAGGTGCATTAGCGGGAAACTGGATCAGAAGTAGCTGAGACTCAACAGAGTAGCTGAGAGTCAAACCAGGCACTCCAGTGTGCGATGTGGATGTCCCAAGTAGTAGCACTGAGCTACAACGCTGTGTCTTCCAGCTATGTTTCTTTTGAAGTTTTGTGATTTCTAATTGACTTGCTAGTATTCACTATATAATTACAAATAGTGACTTGCTCCATTTCTTTTTTAGAAAGTATTTTTATTTATTTATTATTTCACTTACTTGAAAGGCAGAAAGAGATAGAGATCTCACATCCTCTGATTCATGCCCCAAATGCCTGGAATAGCTGAGGGCAGGGCCAGGCTGAAGCCAGAAGCTGGAAACTGAATCTAGGTTTCCCACCTGGGTATAAGGACCCACCTTCCTGGGCCATCACTTATTGCCTCCCAGTGTGTGCATTAGCAGGAATGTGGAATCATGAATGGACTCAGACAGACTCAGACCAGGTGCTCCGATATGGGATGCAAGTATACCAAATGGTTTCTTAAGCCTTGCTTTGTTCAATTTCATATTTGGGCAAATATTTGCAAATAGTGTCTCATATCTTAATGTTGTTTATAATCATTTTTTCATTGTACGGAAGATATACTTTTTTTATGCTTTCTTTCATTCTTATTATGCATTGTTTTCACTCTCTAATACTAGTTAAATATTTACCTAAAAATTCTCTCTATATTTTCTTTGAATTCCTAAGTCAATTTCAAATTTATTTTGGTGATTATTGTGAGACAAGGATCTAAAAATATATTTCTTATAGAACTTGGCAGGGTCATTTGTACCATGGAGTCCATTCCTTCCTTATTAGTTTGAACATCTTCTTTTCATTGTGATATAGTATGTAATATAATCTCACACCTAATATTCAATAAATAATAATTTTTCACAGATTTTACAAACGCTATCACTTTTTTGCTGCCAACATGTCTTAATTATTACCCAACTTATATAGAGAAACTTAAAATTGAGAGAGATGTGTTAACTTGGTTTGAGTCCTCAATTTTGTTAGCCAAGGAGCTGAATTGGACTTGTCCTGGGTAGTACATATCTAGGCTCTGTTAATTTAAGCTTTCTGTCATTGAGACTGGGAATAGTTGGCTTCTATGAATTTATACTATTTCTGTTTTAGTTATTACAGTTTTACATATATAATATAAAGCAGACAAAGTCCTCCCTTTCAATTTTCTTTTGCAAAGCCAAAGAATTGAACCTCCATGCAGCAAACTACCTGTTTTTTAATACAATTCTGAAACATGACTTCTTGTATGATCTTTAAAAATATAGAGAATTATTGCTTTAATCTTTCAAAAGAAGCTTGGTGGATTTTTTTCCAGAATATGAGAAACTACTCATCATTTCTACAGATCATTTGATTTAGTTATATAAAAATTTCATCTATTGATGCTTGTAGAATTTCTGAAGTAAAATTTAAATAGAATTCAAGTGAATCTCATAAATTAGAGACAGAATTAAAATCCTAGTGTCCAGTTATTTGTTTAGTATATTGGGACATTTTGATCCAGAAATAAAAAAAAACAAGCTTCTTGGGGAAAAAGGAAGCTGAATAATTTGTAAGTTCTCTCCACGATGTCATAACTCTAAAAAAAAGTTTCATATTTCTTAAGAATTGTGAATCAGATGTCTGTATTTATTTTACGTAAATGAATTTCTGGAACTTCACATTTTCCTTTTATGTGTCACTGATGCTTTTTAAAGTTTAGCAAGAAATGTATTTGCATTCCAGTAGTAAGAAAACAGGCATACTGAAAAAGGGAATTTCTGGAAAGAAGAAATCTAAAGGGGTTATTGCCTTTAGGAGATGCATTTCAAGTTATGTAGAAAAACACTAATCAAGAATTAACAGGCATCTGAACTTAGAGACCACAAAAGTTGAGATTTAGTCATTGAGGGTCTATCTGTCCTTGGAAAGAAATAGACAAGGGTATCCCAGCCTGGAAGATCTGCAGCTGAAGGACAGTAGACTGAGAGTAAACAGGATGCAGATCTTGAAAATTCAAGTCAAGGGGCTGGTGCTGTGGCACAGTAGGTTAATCCTCTACCTGTGGTGCCGGCATCCCATATGGGTGCTGGTTCAAGTCCCAGCTGCTCCTCTTTCAATCCAGCTCTCTGCTATCCTGGGAAAGCAGTAGAAGATGGCTCAAGTCGTTGTGCCCCTGTACCATGTGGGTTACCTGGAAGAAACTCCTGGCTCCTGGCTTCGGATTGGTGCAGCTCTGGCTGTAGCAGCCATTTGAGAAGTGAACCAGCAGAAGGAAGACCTTTCTCTCTGTCTCCCTCTTGCTGTCTGTAACTTTACCTCTCAAGTAAATAAATAAAATCTTAAGAGGAAAGAAAAGAAAAGAAAAGAATCTCTGTCAGGGAGTGTGTGCTGCTGTGTCTCCACCACTTAATATCAACTCAGAAGACATGCGCCTTGCTTTGATGGATTTACCTCACTAAATTGTACTGCTGGTGTATGACAGGATGAATGGGTATTCCCTGCCTCTAATTTTCATTGAAATCTTTTTTATGCCCAACATATCCTCCATCTCCAAATCCTGTAGAACTTCTTATGGATTATCATCATGCTTTATCCCATATAGTGATTCCAGGAAGCTGTCCTAGATAGTGCCTTCTCTTCCAGCTCTGGTTCAAGGCAGTTATACTCACCATCTTATCATTTCTGTACCACTCCATTGGAATGTATCTGTCCGATGACTGTCCAACCCAGGGACTCCTACCTGGTGGATACCAGAGTTCATGTGCCTGTAGTCAACTGTAGTCAACCCTTCCTGTCTGAGGTTCACTGCCATGGCTTTTTTTTTTTTTTTTAAGATTTGTATATTTATTTGAGAGGCAGAGATATAGTCAGAGAGAGGGAGAGACAGAGAGAAAGGCGTTCAATTCTCTGGTTCACTCCCCAAATGGCTGCAATGGCTGGAGTTGGGTTGATCTGAAGCCAGGAGCCAGAAGCTTCTTCCAGGTCTCCCATGTGGTGAAGGGGCCCAAGGACTAGGGCCATCTTCCACTGCTTTCCCAGGCCATAGCAGAGAGCTGGAATGGAAGAGGAGCAGCTGGGACTTGAACTGGTGCCCATATGGGATGCCAGCACTGCACATTTAATTAGACACGTGACTGTTGTGTATAAGGAGATGGAAATGCTAAATAACTGATTTTATCATTAGATATTGCATTATTGTATTTAATTAACACACTGAACCTTATGAAACATACAATTTGAAATTAAAAATATATACTTAATATTTGAATTATTCAATTTAAGAGAGAGAAAAGAAGAGAAATATAAATGACAAATGAAATAGGCCACAAATACAAATTGTTAGAAACTCATAAGAAATGTTATGTTTGCAGATAGGCCCTAACCCATTCTATCATTTTTATTTTTGAAAGAATGGTAAATTTTAACTGTATTACTCCTAATTCAAACTTGTAAAATACCAAATTCCCATTTTTCTTCCTTTGTAAAATAATCCAGTTATTTAAATTCTGTTCTGGGAGGCCTGTTCTACAGAATAGAGTTAGTTTATGGCCTGAGGTTCAACAACACCACAGTGATATTTAGGAAAACCTCGTTGTTCCACTGTTGTTCCACTGTTGACCGTTTTCCTGCTTAGACAACAGGAGTTGATGTTCTCCATTTCTCAGACCACTGACTTTTTCAAAAAACTGTTGACAGAGAAGGAAAGCAAAGAGGTTTAATAAATCATCGTTTGTATATTGGAAATTCAAGCATAATGTACTCATTTTATCTGTGGTTTTAAGTCTTTGCTCAGTCGTGATGTGCAAATGTCAAATAAATAGCTGATGTTTGATGTATTTTCATACAGCAGTAAAAGAGACTGTAACAAGGCACACTTTGTCTCTACATATCTTTGTTGCTCACTTTCAAAACTCAATAACTAGCATTTACATGTGCATTTTAGTTTATAAAATGATTTTGTATGATTTCAACAAACCTGGGAGTAAATATTGTTTTTCCATTGTAAACACAGAAAAGAAGCCGAGAAAGGATACTGTACGCTGAATCAAGTAGAACTAGAATTTCTTTGGACTTGTTCTGAGTTTCCTTTAGAATTTTAGCAAATAGATGGCAGTGCAGCTTGAAAAACCACCAAGCAAATAATTTTACTCCCGTTTATGATGAATTCAGAGTTTCAGGATGTTGATTTTGTAATTATCAGTGCCAAAATGTTTTTACTAGTAATATAGTAAAGTAGAAAGTGGAATTTCTATCTTAGTGAGTCCTGTTTATCTTGAGATATGCAGTACCTAGCAGAGTGCCAGGAAAAGGAAGTACTCGGTGAACGTTTAAAACGAACAACCACTCCAAGAACCTTTAGGTGAGTGTTTACTAATTAGTCATTTTTCCCAAAAGGCTTATCCCGAATAGGAGATAATGATGTCTATTAAATAGCACATTATTAACCCTTTTATCTGCCCTAAAATATGTAGCCCCTGTGTCTTAGTTACTCCCCAGTTTTTGGAGTCTGTTCATAAGTTTGGGAGTTATATAATGGTGTGGTTCTGAATAACTTCCATGTTGTGGACTTTAATATTTGAAGAAATTTCATCTGTTTTTAAATAATTCAGATTGCATTGATTATTATGGCATTCCACACATTTTAAGCAAACTTTGAGAAAATGTCCTGGAAGTCTTAAACAGATTATGGCAATATTGATGATAATGTTCCAGGAGACAACACTACCAGAAGTCTTACTTTTCATGTAATTAAATAAGAGCAGCTTTGAATCAAATGCTTGCATATAGTATGGCATTATTGTAATTATTATTATTATTATGGTGGCTGTTGTGTCAGCATAACTATAAGCAATAGTATAGTTTTACTCAGATTGGCATTGTAAACCAACATCCTAATATCCCCAAGACATATCCAAAGCATGCCTGTAATGCAAGCTTGAAAAATTCTTCTAGCAAAATGCACTTAGAACCATCTTATTTTGAGCTCTTATTTGAATTGGAAATAAAATGCTTCACATGAAGTGTCTTTATAATATTCATGGAAAATGTGTATTAAGACAAAATCTATGCACAGATTTCAAAAAATGTTTACACTAAGGCTGGCATTGTGGTGTGAAGTATAAAGCAGCCACCTGCAATGCTGGCATCCTTTATGGGTACCACTTTGAGTCCTGGTTGCTCCACTTCTGATCCAGCTCCTTCAAATGGTCTAGGAGAAGAAGCAGCAGAAGGTGATCCAATTACTTGGGACCCTGCCACCCACATGGGAGACCTGGATGAAGGCCCTGACTCTTGGCTTAAGTATGGTCCAGCCCTAATTATTGTGACCATCTGGAGAGTGAACCAGTGGATGGAATCTCTCTCTCTCTCTCTCTCTCTCTCTCTCTTGCTCTCTGTTTACATCCCCTTCTTCCAAACTCTTTCAAATAAATCATTTAAAAAATTGTTTGCACCAAACTAACTTGTACTAAATTGTTACAGCATGTTTGAACAAGATCTCTTATGTGGTACTAAGGAGGATTAAACATGAGCTTAAAAAGAATTCTGACTCCTGTGCACTACCATCAAGTGTCTAATTAAATGCGTAAGGATTGTATTTATCAGATATCCTTATAACAATATAAAGTATAAGGAATTATAACTCTGACCTCCTCCACCTAATTGTATCCATTTGAAAAAGTTTAATGGGAGACCTGGGTTTCTGGATTTGACCAGGCTCAGCCCTGGCTGTTGTGGTTATTTGGGGGAGTTAACCAATAATGGAAAACCTTTTTCCATTTGTCTATCCATCTCTGTCTCTCAAAATTATAGAAATACATAAATTAAAGCTTAAAAACCTTCATGGTGCCAAGATGTGGAAGTGGTCCAGTCAAACAAAAGTGGATCAGTGAAGAGCAAATGTCATGGCAACAGTTCTTCGCAATGCTCAAAGCATTTTGTTTGCTGGCTCTCTGGAGGGCCAAAGCACCATACAGCTACTTATCAGGAGGGTGTTTTGAAAAATTTAGCCACAGCTCTATCAGAAAAAACTCTTGAAAGCATCCCCAGAGAGTTCTTTTCCACCAGAATAGCGTTCCTGCTCATTCTTCTCATCAAACAGGACGTTTTTGCGTGTTTCATTAGGAAAATCATTAGGAATCCTTCTTAGTGTTGTGGTTTGCTCCTTGAGATTTCTTTTGTTTCCAGTCTTTAAAAAAATCTTTAAATAACACCCACTTTTCTTTGCTTAATAGTATAAAAAAGACTACACTGGTATGACACAGAGTTCTTCAGAGGTGGATTAAATGGCTGATACCATCATTTAAAAAAGCGTCTTCAATTTAATGAAGTTTATTTTGAAAAACAAAGTTTCTATTTTAGAAAGTTTTATCTTCTAATTCCATTTCCATCAACTGTTTGAAGTCCCTTCATACCTTCAACCTCTTCATTTCTGCCTGTTTTTTCCTGCCTATTTTTGCCTCTTTTTTTCTATCCTTTGGAAAACGAATATTCTCTCAGGCATTTACTACTCATCTTTTCTCATAAAAACCCATTTTTTTTTTCTCATACCACAACTACAAGAGGCAGCTATATCATAATTCTCTGTTGAAACTTCCTAGTCATTCATTCTCAGCTCTAAGTAAAAGTTATTCTTCCTGCGGCATTCATATTATCCATGCTAATTTACAATGGTAATTTACATTATGCCATGTTAATTTGTCACTTATCTTATTGCGTTTTGTTCTGCTGGGTAATTGACAATGAAAATTTATTTGGCTGATGGTACTGGAGAATGGCTAGCCTAAGACTGATCTGGTACCTGGTAATGGCATTATTCTGTATCACCCCATAGTAGAAGGCAGAGGGGCCCAGGAGATGGGGGTAAGAGGGGGGAGAGAGAGAGAGAGAGAGAGAGAGAGAGAGAGAGAGAGAGAGACTGAACTCCACCTTTTATAACGAACTCCTTCCTGTGCTGATGGAGTAATCCTTCATGAGGGTGGAAAACACATGCCCTCTCACTTCTCCTCCAGCCCTATCTTCTAACACTGTTGCATTGGGCCTTTCAGTCTTAAAGTATCAAAGCTGAAATATTGAAACTTCCCTTGTTTTATCTGTAATTCAAAATTCTCTCTCTTACATCCAAACCATTTGGAAAATTATCACTGTGCCCACAGTCTTATCCTCCATCAATTCATTATGTTAAAAAATAAGAAGATATTTATAAAATAAAAATCTGAGCATGTTTTCTTGCTAGTGGGAAAGCATCCAGACTTGCAGGTTAGGCATACAGGTTCTGGAAAAGCTGGCCCAGGAATCTCTTTACCTTTTTCTACTGTGTATCCTGACTCTTCAGCCACTGTGTTTGGATTCTCTCTTTGGAATCACACATTTTAGCTTCCAGCTTTCTTACTTAAATTGCCTGTATCCATAGAAAACGCTCTTAGATTCTGGAAAATCCCTATTTTCCTTTAGTGTTAAGCTTTATAACTCCTTTAAGTTCCTTTCTTCATCCTTTCTTTTGTTGCATATCTCATTTGTGTTCAGATTGGAGCTGTATTCCTGAGCCCATTTCAATCTCATCGCTCCAAGGAATTTTGTCATTTATCTGTCTCAGTCTGCTAGATTCGAATCTCCTTAAGTTAGGAACTGATCTTACTCTCTATCCCAGGACTTAGCTGGGCAGGCAAAGGAAGAAATGAATCAATCAGTGATGAAACTATGTGTCCCATCTGTTATTTTACTATTTTCATGGTGTATCGCTGGGTATGAGACGTTGTATTACTTCAAGCTGTGGTTGCTTTCTTACTGTTGTGTCCAAATACAAACAAGCTCAAATACAAATAGGAAAGGAAAAAGGAAATCCAATTCCTTATTATCCAACATAGATGCAGAATTTTTTTTTACTTCAGCTCTTTAAATTCATTAGTAAATCATCAAATAATTCAATCAATATATATTTGTATAGTCATCATGCACTGTGGAGAGTAATAACAAAGATTGGCTTTAATTCTGGACTCAAGCTCTATAATCTGGGGCTGGTGTTGTGCTTCAGTGGGTTAAGCCATTGCCTGCAATGCCAGCATTCCATATAGGCATCTGGTGGAGTTGGCTTCCAATTCTCCTCCCTGTTAATGTGCCTGGGGAAGTAGCAGAAGATGGTCCAAGTACTTGAGTCCCTGTACCCACATGGGAGACATGGATGGAACGCCTGGCTCCTGGTTTTGGCCTAGCCTAGCTCCAGCTGTTGGAAGCATTTGGGGAATGAAACTTCAGATGAATGATCTCTCTCTACCTGTCTCTGTAACTCTGCCTTTTAAATAAATAAATCTTTTTTTAGAAAAAAAATGTATAATCTAATAAAATAAAATAAATTAAAATATTCATTAGGAAACAATAAAACTCAATGTAGAAAAAATAATCAAAGTCATGTTTATGAATTGATACTTATGGATTTTTTCTCATTGTGCCAGTCTGCTAAGTGTTCTCATGCATAATGATTTTCACAACAAACCAATGACATTTTATTTGCTTTATTAATGAGTAAATTAAATAAAGATTCATTAGACTTTCTCAAGAACACAATGTTAAATGGTTCAGTGAAAATTCATTCCCATGGAATCTGGCTCTCCAGAACAATACCAACATCGGTTAGAAAGGATAAAGACAAATATTATTACTGAGCACTATTTTAGGCTTTAAAACATGATAAAAACAAATTGTTGAGAATTACCTTAAAGTTTGGAAGGATTTTCCACATATGCAGAGAAGGGGTAAAGCACAGTAGGTGCGAAAGACACAGGTGAGGAAGCCTTGGAGTTTAAAATAAATGGCTTCATTGCAAGAGCCGTAGTAGCCTGCCTAGTTGTTTAAACGGTTTGTGATTGACCTGTAGAAATACTAGTAGGTTGTGTTTGTTAAATATCAGGTTGAGAGCAGAATATGATTATCTCTGAGAACATTCTATAAATTTTGACTATTACAGTAATCTGATGTGATGGTGAATTGTTATAGCTAAATTTGGTAAACCATTCTAAAGATGACAAGGGCATCTTTGCATATAATGACCAATTTATGGACCCACAGTAATGGGGAGAATAAGGGTAATAGTATGTTTTTTTAACCTTGTGTTTGTCTTCTTTGCAATTGTTTTTACAGCTTGGTTGAGGCATAATGTATTTGATCATAAAATTTGCCCATTTCAAGTGTGTGGATGAGTTCTTTCGATAGTTTTGGTACATTTCCTGGGTTGTGAACCCATCAACATAGTTCAGCTTTGAGACACTATTGTCTTACCAATAAAGTCTTCCCAGTTCCAGACAACCATTTTCCTACTTCCAGGTGCTACATATGTAGTCTTTTGTGTCTGGCCTCTTTCATATAAGTTAATTTACTAAGAGATTTATTCATTTGTTTGAAAATCAGAGTTACAAAAGGAGGGAGAGAGAGAGAGAGGGAAAGAGAAATATCTTCTATCTACTGGTTCAGTCCCCAAATATCTGCAATGGCTGGTGTTCAATCAGGTTAAAACCAGGGACCAGGGTCTACCACATGGGTGGCAGGGGCCCAAGGACCCAAGGACTTGGGCCATCTCTGCTGCTTTCCCAAGCCCATTAACAGGGAGCTGGATTAGAAATGGAGCAAGGGGAACATGAACCTATGCTTATATGGAATGCCAGAGTTGTAAGTAATGGATTAACCTGCTATGCTGGTCCCTACCTCGATGTTTTTGATGTTCAACTATGTTGTGGTATGATCATTGATTTATGTCTTCTTATTGATAAATGATAGCTTTCCAACTCAGGGATATGCCACATTTTATCTGTTCATGTACTAGTTTTAATACTAGACTGCTATTAATAAAGTTGCTATAAAGTTTCATAAGCAAGTCACTCTGTGGATGTATGCTTACATTCTTCATAGGAGAATCTTATAAGAGTAGAGTTGTATTGGAAATTTACCTTTAATCTTTTAAATTTCTGCTTTCCATTTTTAATGGTACAAAATTAAAGCTGTAAAATATATAGTTACCTATATAAGCCAGGAATTCTACTCCTGGGCATATACCCTGTATTACTGAAAACAAGGTGTTCAGAGAAAAACTTCTACATGATTTTTCATAGCCACTTTATAATACCCAAAAGGTGTAAGCAACCCATTGTCCATGACCTAATGAAGGACCAAACTATAACATATATATGCATATACACAAGATACATACAATAAAATGTAAAGGTACTTCAAAAATTTCACAAAAAAATGCAATTGAAAAAATTCATTTTGATGTTATAAGCTATGTAAAGCTATGTACATTTTTTTCATTATGTACATTTTAGTCAACTTTTTGAAGGCAACTTCCATGCACTGATTTCAAAAATTATTGCACCAAAATAAGGTTATCTTTTGATTCATTTTCAGTGAAATTTTTGAGGTACTCTTGTTTTATTCAGCCTTGAGAAATGAAGTTCTGAAACATGCTATAACATGAAAAAGCATTAAAAATGTTATGCTGAGGCCGGCGCCGTGGCTTAACAGGCTAATCCTCCGCCTGGCGGCGCTGGCACACTGGGTTCTAGTCCCGGTTGGGGTGCCGGATTCTATCCCGGTTGCCCCTCTTCCAGGCCAGCTCTCTGCTATGGCCCGGGAAGGCAGTGGAGGATGGCCCAAGTCCTTGGGCCCTGCACCCTCATGGGAGACCAGGAGAAGCACCTGGCTCCTAGCTTCGGATCAGCGAGATGCGCTGGCCGCAGCGGCCATTGGAGGGTGAACCAACGGCAAAAAAAAAGGAAGACCTTTCTCTCTGTCTCTCTCTCACTATCCACTCTGCCTGTTAAAAAAATTTTAAAAAAATGATATGCTAGGTGAAAAAACCTTTTCAAAGATGAAGGGTCACACAGTCTATAATTCCATTTATATGAAATATCAGATTCATACAGACAAAAAGATTAAGATTTTCCAGGAGTTGGAGAGAAAGGCAAAAGGGGAGTGGCTGATAAATGGGTTTTAATGAAAAATTTTTATGATTGGAGAGTAGTGATGGTTGTCAATGTATTTAATGTCACTTGACTGTATACTTTAAAAAGATGAAAATATTAAATTTTATAGTATGTGTATTTTACTACAATCAATAAAATTGAAGCTGTGTGTGATCTGCAAAGACAAAATTCTAAAGTTCATGTTAGTAGAGTGGATTGATTTGGTACACTGCTTTTGTGGAATCAGAATGGTAAAGAAGTGAATTTTTTGAAATGATTCTTAGAATCAATTAGTCATCTTCACTATCATTATAATTCATGAATTCAGTGTCTTCTATTCCATAAATTGTTTATGAGCCTCACAGATGTAATTTTCATAGCAGTCCAACTGGGTAGATATTTTTACCCCCATTTTTAAGGCTGGGAAATATACACTCTAAGAAGCTAGCATATTCATAGTCACAGATCTGGCCAATTCTAGAATTGGGGGTCAAGATACATTATCTTTTATACTGAAGCCTATGGGTTCTCTATGTATCTGTTGCTGTAAAATTTTTTGTGCTTGTACTAGCTGAAAGTTGCCAGGTACAAAAGAATCATAAAAGAAAGTATTATTATGGAGGACGGAGGGAGAACCTGGAAAGGGATCCTCTTACTGGAGAGCTGAGTGTTTCAGGAAATTCATATTGTGTTTAATGCTAGTAGACCCCAGGGTAAACTGGAACAATGACCGTAATTTATGCCACATTGTAGCATGACAGTTCCTAGCTCAATATATGCTTACTATAAGCTGATTTCAAATATTTTGGCTCACAGCCAGGAAGAACACAGAGCTTGTAATTTCAATTACATGGTATTTCAAGTAGAACCATGTCTTAATATTGAAGGGAGGAATTAGAGCTGACTGCCAGGACAGCAACAGGAATCAGAGAAGGATTATTATTTTTAGATTACATTAAGGACCAAGTCGACCAGCTCAACCCTGTGCTCGAAAATCCTGCAAAGGCTAAAGGATTTAATTCTTGGTGAGTCTTAATAGAGAAATGTAGGTTGTGTGAAGTAGTTTATACAGAATCTCAATAGGAAGTTAAAACTCTTGCGCACTATGTTGTACTGAAGGCTTAGAGGCTGGAATTGCAATCAGCCTCCTAAGCTGTGGATTAGGATTTGTTTAAACTATAGATTTACCAATAGATGTTGGAAAAATATGAAATTACTTTGGGAAATACTTAGCCATAGTAAAAGAAATAAGGGACATAATATAGGTGTTAGAAAAGATACATAAGGGGCCGGCGCTGTGGCGCACTGGGTTAATCCTCCGCCTGTGGCTCCAGTATCCCATATGGGCACCAGATCTAGTCCCAGTTGCTCCTCTTCCAATCCAGCTCTCTGCTATGGCCTGGGATAGCAGTAGAAGATGGCCCAAGTGCTTGTGCCCCTGCACCCACGTGGGAGACCAGGAGGAAGCCCCTGGCTCCTGGCTTTGGATTGGCACAGCTCCGGCGGTTGCGGCCCATTGGGGAGTGAACCAATGGAAGGAAGACCTGTCAAATAAATAAATAAAATCTTTTTTTTTTTTAAAAAAGAAGAGATACATTAAATACTTAATCATTAAATTATTAGTAAAACTTGTATTATATTGAGATTTACAAAATGTAAAATGTATCTATAGATAAAGAGAGGGTACTTGGTGCAGCTATTAATGCCACTTGGGTGTCTGCATTCAGTATTGAAGCGCCTATGTTCAAGTCCTGGTTGTGTGTTTGATTTTGGCTGCCTTCTAATGTGTATCCTTAGAGGCTTTAGGTGATGGCTCAAGTAGTTGGATCCTTGCCACCCATGTGAGAGACCCAGATTGAATTTCTAGCTCCTGGCTTCAGCCTGTCCAACCCTTGCTGTTATGGACATTTGGGGAAAGAACCTAAATGTCTGTGTTTTACTCTATCTCTTTGTCTTTCAAGCGAAATGCAAATAAATACATGATCTTTCAAAATGCGTTTTTTAATTTTAAGCATTCAATATATAAGAAATAAATTCAAAGCCTTTTGATTAAATTCACATGTATATTAATAATGATATGTACTTCTTTCAAATCACAAAATGAAAGTGTGAAGGTCCTTTATGTTTTAGTTTAAATGCAATTCCTGTTTCATAGGCTCAAAGTACATGAAGAACACTAAAAACCCTTGCATTGTCGGCCAACCAATGTTAAGTAATTTCTCAGCCTTTTTTTTTTTTTCATTTATTAAACTTTTATTCAATGAGTATAAATTTCCAAAGTACAGCTTATGGGTTACAATGGCTTCCCCCCTCCCATAACTTCCCTCCCGCCCGCAACCCTCCCCTTTCCCGCTCCCTCTCCCCTTCCATTCACATCAAGATTCATTTTCAATTCTCTTTATATACAGAAGATCAGTTTAGTATATATTAGGTAAAGATTTCAACAGTTTGCCCCCATATAGCAAAACAAAGTGAAAAAACTACCGTTGGAGTACTAGTTATAGCATTAAATAACAGTGTACAGCACATTAAAGACAGAGATCCTACATAATATTTTTTTAAAATTAATTAATTTTCTATTCCATTTCCAATTTAACACCAGGTTGTTTTTTTTTTCATTTCCAAATATCTTTATATACAGAAGATCAATTCAGTATATAATTAGTAAAGACCTCATCAGTTTGTACCCACACAGAAACACAAAGTATAAAAATACTGTTTCAGTACTAGTTATAGCATCACTTCACATTAGACAACACATTAAGGACAGATCCCACATGGGGTGTAAGTACACAGTGACTCCTGTTGCTGACTTAACAATTTGACACTCCTGTTCATGGCGTCAGTAATCTCCCTAGGCTCTAGTCATGAGTTGTCAGGGCTATGGAAGCCTTTAGAGTTCGCTGACTTTGATCTTATTCCGATAGGGTCATAGCCAAAGTGGAAGTTCTCTCCTCCCTTCGGAGAAAGGTACCTCCTTCTCTGATGGCCCCGTTCTTTCCACTGGGATCTCACTCACAGAGATCTTTCATTTAGGTCTTTTTTTTTTTTTCCCATGGTATCTTGGCTTTCCATGCCTACAATACTCTCATGGGCTCTTCAGCCAGATCCGAATGCCTTAAGGGCTGATTCTGAGGCCAGAGTGTTGTTTAGGACATCTGCCATTCTATGAGTCTGCTGTGTATCCCGCTTCCCATGATGGATCCTTCTCTCCCTTTTTGATTCTATCAGTTAGTATTAGCAGACACTTGTCTTGTTTGTGTGATCCTTTTGACTCTTAGACCTATCAGTGTGATCAATTGTGAACTGAAATTGATCACTTGGACTAGTGAGATGGCATTGGTACATGCCACCTTGAAGGGATTGTGTTGGAATCCCCTGGCACATTTCTAACTCCACCATTTGGGGCAAGTCTGATTGAGCATGTCCCAAATTGTACATCTCCTCCCTCTCTTTTTCCACTCTGAAATTTAACAGGGATCACTTTTTAGTTAAAATTTAAACACCTAAGAATAATTGTGTGTTAATTACAGAGTTCAACCACTAGTACTAGAACAACAACAACAACAACAAATACTAAAAAGGATAAAGTATAACATTGTACAGCTAGAGTCAGGACAAGAGCTGATCAGGTCATTGTTTCTTATAGTGTCCATTTCACTTAACAGGTTTCCCCTTTGGTGCTTAGTTGTCGCCGATCAGGGAAAACAAATGATATTTGTCCATTTGGGACTGGCTTAATTCACTCAGCATGATGTTTTCCAGATTGCTCCATCTTGTTGCAAATGACTGGGTTTCGTTGTTTCTTACTGCTGTATAGTATTCTATGGAGTACATGTCCCATAATTTCTTTATCCAGTCTACTGTTGATGGGCATTTGGGTTGGTTCCAGGTCTTAGCTATTGTGAATTGAGCTGCAATAAACTTTAATGTGCAGATGGCTTTTTTATTTGCCAAATTAATTTCCTTTGGGTAAATTCCAAGGAGTGGGATGGCTGGGTTGTATGGTAGGGTTATGTTCAGGTTTCTGAGGAATCTCCAGACTGACTTCCATAGTGGCTTAACCAGTTTGCATTCCCACCAACAGTGGGTTAGTGTCCCTTTTTCCCCACATCCTCTCCAGCATCTGCTGTTGGTAGATCTCTGAATGTGATCCATTCTCACCGGGGTGAGATGGAACCTCATTGTGGTTTTGATTTGCATTTCTCTGATGGCTAGTGATCTTGAACATTTTTTCATGTGTCTGTTGGCCATTTGGATTTCCTCTTTCGAAAAATATCTATTGAGGTCCTTGGCCCATCTCTTAAGTGAGTTGTTTGTTTTGTTGTTGTGGATTTTCTTGATTTCTTTGTAGATTCTGGTTATCAACCCTTTATCTGTAGTATAGTTTGCAAATATTTTTTTCCCATTCTGTCAGTTGCCTCTTCACTTTGCTGACTGTTTCTTTTGAAGTACAGAAACTTCTCAATTTGATGCAATCCCAAATGTTAATTTTGGTTTTGACTGCCTGTGCTGCTGGAGTATTTTCCAAGAAGTCTTTGCCTGTACCTATATCTTGCAGGGTTACTCCAATGCTCTCTAATAATTTGATGGTTTCAGGTCTTAGATTTAAGTCTTTAATCCATGTTGAGTGAATTTTTGTGTAAGGTGATAGGTATGGGTCTTGCTTCAAGCTTCTGCACGTGGAAATCCAATTTTCCCAGCACCATTTATTGAATAGACTGTCCTTATTCCAGGGATTAGATTTGGATCTTTGGTCAAATATAAGTTGGCTGTAGATGTTTGGATTGATTTCTGGTGTTTCTATTCTGTTCCATTGGTCTATCCATCTGTTTCTCTAGGTTAAAGGCGACTAAGACCTCAAAAGCAGAGATATATCGCTGCAAAACTCGTTGGAGAGTTCTCCCTCATTTAGAATGATTAAAATTTGGTTCCTTCTGCCTTCCACAGATTGTGTTAATGCCTCACTAAATCTAATTTCCTTTCTTTTGAATTCTGTGAACCAGAAACTCTATGAAATTTTCCTGACCAGTCCCCTGATGAGACTTATACCTGTAAGTCCATTCCTTATTACCTAAGGCCTCCCTTTCCTCTGGGATATTATAAATAGCATTTAGAGTGGGATTCTGGAGGTGTGGTGCTCCATACATGGCTTCACAGGAGCTCCTGGGCCCTGGTAGTGTCATCTTTATGGTAGAACGGATCAGGGACAGACTGAGTTGGAAGAATGTCTCTTATTTTTTTTTTTAAGATTTTAAAAATTTATTTGACAGGTAGAGTTACAGACAGTGAGAGGGAGAGACAGACAGAAAAATCTTCCACCCACTGGTTCACTCCTCAAATGGCTGCAACGGCCGGAGCTGAGCCCATCTGAAGCCAGGAGCCAGGAGCTTCTTCCAGGTCTCCCACATGCATGCTGGGGCCCAAGCACTTGGACCATCTTCCAATGCTTTCCCAGGCCATAGCAGAGAGCAGGATCAGAGAAAGAGTAGCTGGGACCTGAACCGGTGCCCATATGGGATGCTGGCATTGCAGGCAGAAGATTAACCTACTATTCCACAATGCTGACCCTGTATTTTAATTTTAAGTTTATATTTAGGCAAGCTTCACTTTTTAGTTAATTAATTAATTTTCATTTTATTCAAAAAGCAGAGAGACACAGAGAGAGAGAAATCATCTACATGGTGGTTCACTCCCAAATGCCCGCAACAGCTAGCACTGAGCCAGGTTGAAATTGTGAGCCCAGGGGCCGGCACCGTGGCTCACTTGGTTAATCCTCTGCCTGTGGAGCTGGCATCCCATGTGGGCACTGGGTTCTAGTCCCAGTTGCTCCTCTTCCAGTCCAGCTCTCTGCTGTGACCCGGGAAGGCAGTGGAGGATGGCCTAAGTACTTGGGTGCCTGCACCCACATAGGAGACCAGGAGGAGGCACCTGGCTCCTGGCTTCGGATTGGTCAGTGCCATCCGTGGCGGCCATTTGGGGAGTGAACCAATGGAAGGAAGACCTTTCTCTCTCTCTCTCTCACTGTCTATAACTCTACCTGTCAAATAAAAAACAAAAGATATCTTTAAAAAAAATTGTGAGCCCAGAATTCCATCCGGGTCTCCCATGTGGATAATAGACATCCATGTAGTTGAGCCATCATCTGTACCTCCCTGTGTATGCATTAATAGGAAACCAAAAATGGAAGTGGAGCTGGGACTTGAAACAGGCACTCCTATATGGGATGGTGACTTCCCAAGTGATTTTTTAACGGCACCAAATGCCTACCTCAACATGTCTTTTAGTTCTTAAATTGTGGGTTTTTTTTTTTTTTTTTGGATGTCAAGAAACTGCCAATAAATTAGTAGGTGGTTCTTTTTTTGAAAATAGTGTGGATCCAGTTTCTTCTCAATTTACTAGATTGTTGATTTTTAAAAAAATGATAGGCAGCATTTTGTGAAGCTCTGTATCGCTGCTCATTACTCATTCTTGAAATGTTTAAAAGAAAACAAATGACATATTTTAGGGACATGAAACCGAATGTTAAAAGCATGTTTTCTTTGATAAAGGAAATGATCACTGTTTTCTAAAAAATGAGCATTCTTAGATCATATAGATATGTTTGTGAATGTTGAATATCAAATGTAATACACAATTTGAATATGTGCCTTCTTAGTAAATAAACTGTGATGAATATTAATTTGTAGATATAGCCTCTCCTCTCCCAAAATCCATAAAGCTTTGCACACAGAAGAAAAGTGAGAAGTACAAAAATTTTAGCCCTAATGATATGCTGGGTCTCTTAGGAAGATTCTCTAAATGCAGCAAGATGAGAATTGTTCAATAAATTCTGTAAATTGTGTAAGTACAATCAGCTTAGAGATAGGAGACTTTTCCATAGGCTGAAAAAGGTAGCTAATCAAGGCAAGATGGAAATTGATCTTTATGTCATGGAAATCATTCATGTTCATGTGATGTTACAGTTAACATAGTATCTGTTTCTAGCCGTGCAAAATAAAAGCATGAGGAAGAAAGCAAACTAGGCACCTCAGGTACATGGTGCATGTGATTCTCCCTTAGCAATTCCATGATTCAGTTTACATATGACTTGGATAGATCCTCTGTTACAGATAAGGTTTTCAAAATCTTTTTTTTAAAGGAGTGTGGTTTCTAACGATAAAAAAAAGGAGTCTGATGTGTGAATAGCATGCTCCATATTGTTGAAATTGACTAATAACTTTGATGTGTCATACATGGCCTCAGTGTGACATTTCTTGGTGTGTGTTCTGTTCCTGGCCAGAAATAGAGTCATGGTGAGCAGTGCCAAACCCTTTCTGTGGCTGCTGGAGAGGTCAAGTCATGCTCTAGTCAGGAGCAGGAAGTGCTGAGAATGAGCCGGCCACATTCTGTGCAGGTTCCCATTTCTGTGATTGATGTCTAGCATTTGGTTACCATGTTCTTTTGAGCAATTTTGTGCATGCATTAACTGAAAAGAAAATCACTTTAAAAAAATGCCTGGAGCACTTTAGTTAAGCAAACTGATTAGAACATACAGAGCTACAAGGATCACATTAAGGTATGTGAAAACTCAAACTAATAAATCATACTGTAAACTAATAAAACAGACTGTTGACCTTAGAAATGAAAAAGTGTATCCTGAAAGTGTTACTTTTGCATTTTTTTCTAAAGCTATATTAAATTGCTACCTTAGTTCAAAGTAGAGAAAAGAAGCCAAAACCTGCTACCGGGAGTGAAGTTGACAAGTATGTTCTTTCATGATTACTTTGTATTAAGGCATAAAATTCCTTTTTGATGTAAACAGGGCTTTTAAGAATCTGGAAAGGAATGTTAAACAGCAGGTGAAGGTTGGAACCTGGAGGCCAAAGAAGACTTTAAGTAAACTTAACCCACCCAAATTGCCCTGGGACTTGAACCAATCTGGGTCCTGGCAAAGAATCCTGAAGGCTGTCCAGGCCACAGGGAATTCAAGGCTGCATTAACTGGAGCTGCACTCTTTGCATGGAGGTTGCAGGGATTTTTAAGAAGACAGAAATGCAAATGTTCTACCTTTGAAATTTTACTTTGTGAAATTTTTAAAGTGTCAAGGACATCATAATCTACCAATCTTGGAAAAAGTACACTTGGAAAGGTGTACATAAAATGAAAAGCCAAGACAGAATAGATTTCTTAGAGAAACTACATTACATATATCTACATATATCTTACAAATACATAGATTTCAACATTTTTCTCCAAAATAAATGTATCTTTTAGTTCTATTTTCTACAAACTTTTTGTAGTTCGCTGCTGTAATTCAACCAGTCATAGAATCCACATATTGAGACATTTTTAATGGTTAGTTAATCCTTAATTAAAATAGTTTATTAAGATACTTTCTGACCTAAAAAGATTTTAGGAATATTTTGTAGGAAATTCCTGGATCTTATACAGCAGAAGATTTTATAGCACAACTGGGATTCTTCTTTTGATTGTGCACTCTGGTAAAATAATGTGTTTTGTGTCATTATAAATATTCATAGCGTTTCAAATTTCTTCCTTCCAACTTGCAGTAAATATTTCATACTTGCCTGGATAAGAATATTTTCAAAAGACAACAGGATCATTCAGGGTCACTGCATTCGAAATGAAATCCAAGCTCTACTTTGGAAGAGCTATCAGAATTTCACTGTCAAGGGAAACTTGTATTCCAGATTCAGTGAGTGTCTGCTGAGAGTCATCCTGACAATGACAACTCCGAGTCTACTGTAACTCCCTGTGAACTTACCAGAAAGAAGTGGTCTTACTAACAGTAACAGAATAATAAGCCAGCATCATAAAAGACTTGTTTTTTACATATTGAAAATTTATTATTATTCATGAGTGTGGTATGTTCTTCGCAGATATTACCTTGTAAATTCCTCATACCAATCCTAGGCAATAGGTACTGTTATTCAAATTCTTAACTCCAGAAAATGCTCCAAGGAAGCTTTCAAGATGGCAAACGTAGGCAATAGCAGAGTCAGCTTTGGACAAAAGTCCACAGGACCCCTTAGCCTGTGTTCTGTTCTTTTCTTTTCTTTTTTTTTTTTTTGTACTTGATTTTTATTTATTTGAAAGGCAAAGAGACAGAGAAAGAAGGAGTCACAGAGAGAGAGAACCAGAGACAGAGAAAGACACACAGAGACATATTTCATCCACTGATTTACATTTACTCCTCAAATGCCACAATAGTTGGTGCTATCCCATGTCAAAGCCAGGAGCCAGACGCCAGGAACTCCATCGAATTTTTCCATTGTCAGAGTCAAGTGCTTAAGCCATCATTTGGTGCCTTCTAAGATATGCATGAGAAAGAAGCTGGAATTGGAAGCAGAGTTGAGACTTGAACCAGGCACTCTGATGTGGAATGTTGGCAATACTATCAGCATCTTAAAGACTGCACCAAACATCTGCCCTGTCAGTCTTCACTCTTAACTCTAGTAGAATGCTACCTCTTGCACATATGTCCAACCACCCACAATTGCCCAACCCGCTTTAGTAATTGAGGGGAAATATGTCTTTTGTATTCTAGGAAATCATTCCATTTACAAATGCATTTGTGACTTAAAAACTAAGAATGATTGTCAGACAGTCTACAGACAGAAAACATCTGACAGCTGCCAGCAGCCCTATTCTTCCCATTATACCATCTGATGTCCCCTATACAGAATACAGTACACTGAAATAGAGTGTGTGCTTGAGTGAAGAATGAAGCTGGAGTACTTTATCTTTCTTACATTTTCAGCCTGAAAGAGATGTAAGTACTCTGATGCTATAGACAGCTTGCACAAAATTAATTCCACTAGAAAATAATTTATTCTATTTTCAAATTATAACTCTCATGAGCTTCTGACCTATTATTAATTTAAGGAAGTAGAAAATACATTGGTGATTTTGAAAATTAAAATTGGCACTAATTCAGTCTAATTCAGCCAATAATTGCTATGAACCTCTGCTGGGCATCATTCTGAGGTGACAGATATGGGTGGGAGGAGATTTCTGAGTCTAAGTTGAGTGAGTCTTTAAGGATGAAAAGAACTTATAAATACCTAAAGAAGAGAATGGGGGGATAAGAAATCTTAAATAGCATTTCACTTAAGCATTTTGTATTTGCTTTGTTTTTTGTACTTAACTGATGTATTGGAGAATGTTAAAGAATGTTCATCAAAACAGGACTGGTAGAGTAGGAATATAGCTTAGTGTTTCTGATGCCCACGTACTACATTGGAGTGCCTGGATTTGATTTCCAGCTTTAGCTCCTGATTCCAGGTTCTAGGCATTGCAGATCCTGGGAGGCAGTGGTGATGGCTCAGGTGGTTGGGTTTGTGCCCTCCGTGTGGGACAACCAGCTGGAGTTCTGGCTCCTGGCTTCGAGTTGGTCCAGCTCTGGCTATTGCAGGCATTTTGGGAGATGGGTGCTCTCTATCAGTCTCTATCTGTCTGTCTTTCTCTCTCTCTGAAGAGAAATTGTTTAAAAGACAACAAAACAGGACTGGTATGGTAGTGAATCTGCACACCAAAATATTTCAAAAATATCTCAGCCGATATCATGCTGATGATCTTGAATAACTTAGATGCTGTTGATCGATATGATTTTAAACAGGACTAGCTCATTTCTCTGTGAAAATCTGGAGGCTTCACATATGGATGTTTCTTCCTAAAGATGAAAGAGAGCTCTTATTTACTTAAATGCAGTTGACAGAAGACTTAATAGATGATTTACACATAGAGGGAACAGATGCGTACCAAGCATGCTATTCATGAATTGAAACAATCCCTCCTCTACAACATAAAAAAGGCATCTTATCTGCACACTTGCATTTCACAGTGAGATGTGATTGTTACAGTGAAAATAAATTTGACTCCGTTTGTTGTGTAGCAGAGAAAAGACAAAGCTTTTTCATTTGTCCTTATTATTTATATTCTCATTCTTTCATTACCATCGAGATCCTGCAAGCTGGGTTTTAAATGAAAATTGACCCTTATGCTTTCAACAGGAGAGATGGGCAGACTCTGTGTCCTTCTTTGTTATCCTGTAGAAGTTCTCTGCAGGCCAAGGAATCAGAGTTATATACTAAGCATCTCACTATAGCAAATGCTACATACATGGAATATTGTGCTAATTATATATATATATATATGTATATATATATATATAAAATTTGTCCAAAATTCAAATGTAGGCCAAGTCATATCTTGACTCTGTCCTGCTTCTGGGAAGTAAACACAATATGTACAGATAGATCTTGAACTCTGAAGTTGTAAAGACTCATGGGTAAACCTGGCTTTAGTATCTTTAAGTCTAAGATATTGGGCAAGTGACACAGTCTTTTTGAAATCATATAGAATCATTTTGTACTCATAAAACATAACACCAACTTCACATAGGAAGGATGAACTGATAATTTGTAAGCACAGTTCTAAAAATGGTAGCTATTTTGCATATCCATGGTTGTTTCAGATTCTTTTAGATTTTAGGTTGAAATAGTCCCACAGACCACATAATCAGGTGGGAAACATTGACAGCTTGCTGGGTGCCCAACACTCCAATGGCAGGGAGGACACACTTGTGCTGAGGCTTAGCCTCTGTCCTTAAGGGGCTTCCAGTTCATTTGTGAAGATGAAGAAATGAACGTGCAGTTTGGCCAGCCAAAGACCATCACCGAGGTGGCCACAGAAAAACCAAGGCTGCCTGTATCCATTATAAAAAAGTCTTTCTCTTTTATACAAACAACCAATGTGAATTGCTTCTCCTGCCTCCCCGTCCCATGTGGACTTGTTTATTTTTTTCCTGTGGGTCACTGGTTTTTCTATTACAACAGCCAATTCCCAAGCTAAACTGGAGTCAGGCTAGTAACACAGGATGATTCTTTTATGAAGTTGAATGCAAGCCATACTCCTTAGTCAGCAGTTGACTTGGCTGGGAACATCAGGGCAGAATATCCTCTCCAGAAACAAGTGATATATGAATGTATTTACATTAGTTCTGAGAAATCAGGGAGTACAGCACCACTATTAAGGACTATCTATCGTGAATTAAGCCTTTCGGATCTGCTCACTTTCTTCCAAACTCTGGCAGGAAGAGTTGTGAGTGATGGTGGCGGCTTGCTGTCTGTGTGGGAACTCGAGGGCCTCTCAGACCTTTTCACATCAGGCAGGGGCAATGCAGAGCACGCAAATGATTATCTGGGGCTTTATCTTATTTTATTGTTTTTATCGGCTTGTCTATTTAAGTAGTGTATTATATCTTGTAGGTGGACTTCATGACCAAATCAGCCAATGTTCCTTAAATAGATAAAAGTAGTAAAATTCAGCAGTAAAGGCAATCAGGCTTATACTGTATTTATTTTTCCTGGGACTGCTCACAGCAACATTGGCACAGTTGTTACTTGGCTGTCTTCCCTTACAGTTTTGATAAAAATAATTACTAGTCATTTTACTTTTCCCGATTTGCATTTCCAAAAAGAATGCCAAAGCTTTCCCAGGAAACACTCCTAAAAATTATATGTAGACAGAACACATGCATACACACAATCTATATTATTCAACCATTCTAACCATTACTGGTTAGATAAATCAATATATATTATATTTTATATATTTAATATTATATAATATATATTTATAAATATATATGATATATATAAACAAATATTGGCTATAATACATCTATTTTATTTTTTAAGACTTATTTATTTGTTTGAAAGTCAGAGTTACACAGAAAGAGGAGAGACAGAAAGAGAGAGAGGTCTTCCATCCGATGGTTCACTCCCCAGATGGCCGCAACTGTTGCAGCTGCGCTGATCCGAAGCCAGTAGCCAGAAGATTCTTCCGGGTCTCCCATGCGGGTGCAGGGGTCCAAGGACTTGGTCCATCTTCTACTGCTTTCCCAGGCCACTGCAGAGAGCTGGATCAGAAGTGGAACAGCTGGGTCTCGAACTGATGCCCATTTGGGATGCTGGCGCTTCAGGCCAGGGCATTAATCCGATGCGCCACAGCACCAGCTCCAATCTATTTTATTTAAGGGAAGAAAAAAATATTAAGTTTTCCACTAGATTTAAAATGAAAGTCTACTAACTTTACATGATGGCATTTTACCATATTTTAATGCAGAATCTAGCCTTCATTTCTGTTGAAGGAGCAAAAATTAGAAAAATACAAATTTGAATTTTTTTGTTCCTTCTCACATACCCGATCCACCTGCCATCATTTCAGTTTTACCATTGTGGGACTTAGGATCACATCTGTTAAAAATGAGACTCCCAAAACAGAGAGCTCTTTCTTTTAAAATTTTTATTTACTTATTTTCATTTTCTTTGAAAGACATAGAGACAGATTAGGTGGAGGAGGGTAGCAGAGAGAGAGAGAGAGAGAGAGAGAGAGAGAGAATCTTCCATCTGTTGTTTCTTTCTACAAATGCCCGCAGCAGCCAGGGCTAGGTCAGGCCCAAAACAAGAGCCCAGAGCTCTAACTGGGTCTCCCATATGGGTGGCAGGGACTCAAGTACTTGAGACATCATCTGCTCCATTCTAAGGTGTGCATTAGCAGGAAGCTGTATTAGAAGCAGAACAGCTGGGACTCAAACCAGGCACTTGCATATGAGATATAGGAGTCCAAGTTATGACTTTACTACTGCACCAAACATCTGACCCCAGTGAATTCTTACAAGAATTACAGAACACAAGGAAGCATTCTGCTTGTATGTATGAGTCCATTTAATATACATATATTAATGGAAATGGATAAGTGGCATCTTTGTTTATCAGTGGACAAATAGTGATTGATTTTTCTGGATGCCATTCAGATTGTCTAGTAAATGCATGCTTACCATCTGTTTAATATTCAGTAAGATTTTGAGTGGATTGATAGATACACCTAATCTTAAAAGATGATTTAGCATTGGAAGAACTTACTATACTGACCTTCTATGAGTAATGTATTCATTCATTCAACGAATGTCTAAGGAACATCTATTGTAAAGCACTCTGAGGTTCTGGGAGTCCGCAAATGAACAGTACACTCCTTGCTGTTGAAGAGCTCACAGTATGATGGCAAGGGCATTGAATGAGCAGATGTTTGTGAGAGCACGGAAATGCTGTGACAGATGCACAGCATGCACACGGGCAGGGAGAGGCCCCCGAGGTAGCCCGAATGGCAGAGAGTGATCCGAGACAGCTTCCAGGAGCAGGTGGCCTCTGGGTTGATGGCTGAGTCGCTGTGTACGGCCAATATAACAGAGTCAGAGGTCAACTTGATGGGGGCCCACATTCACTTTACCACAGCTGGGGAATTAGGTGACAGGAAAGCGTAGCAGACCATGACGTTGGAGTGACAGGTCGTAATCAAATTGGGAACTATTAGTCTATTAGCTAGTACCACAATTCACAGATAGTACCCCTAAATTTTTCCACTACAAGTGTTCTTAGCAATTCTCTTTATAACTGAAGAAAGAGAAAGGCTTGGGGACCTTAAGTCACTTGCCTCAGAGGCCACATACCTGATGAAGGACAGAACAAAGGACACAGACTCATTTCTTCTCAGAAGTCAATACTACCTCTCTCTACTGTTTGGAGTTTTGACTTCCCTGGAGAGTTGAGTGACATGTTTGTGTCTTGAAAGTTCAGAGGAGACACCTAATGATTTTAATATTTGTTTTTACTTTTTCTTACTGGCAAAAATGAACCCACTTATCTGGGCCTGTAATTTTTGCAATATTATTGATAAAATTAATTTACGAACCTGACAAAAAATTTGGTGATTCAAAATAGGTTTTTTTCCTTTAATAAGTTTATATATCTGTAATGGGTTCATTTGCTCACAAGAATAATTTATTTTAAAGTTTAAATTAAATAATTAGTTGAGTTGGCCTTTGGAAAAACCAAGAAGCCGAAAATAGAAACAGAACATCAGGATAGGAAACTTGGTTAGAATTACAGTTGTGGAATTATATCAGCTTCTGTTGATTTAATTCCCTGTCTCCCATCCATAGTTTCACTCCTCAAATGCTAATAACAGCATTTGGCCAAGCCAAAGCCAGGAGCCAGGAACTCCATCTCCGTCTCCCACATGTGTGACAGGGACCCAAGTACTTGAGCCACCATCTGCTGCCACCCAGACACATCAGCAGGAAGCTGGATCAGAAGCGGAGACAGGACTTGATCCCAGACATTTCAAAGAGGTGTGGACCTTCCAAGCAAGAGCTTAACCTGCTACACTGGGAGGCCTGCCCTAAGAGAAAAAAATTTAACAGGAAGACTTCAATGTTAGAATACAAGGCGATTTCTGACTCAATAGAGAGCACTTTCTCTAGCCTACTGCCTGATCTTACCCTCAAGATTTCAGACAGCAGATCCTTCCTGAAACCACCCAGATTTTATTAATGCTCTAGAACAATGTCTCTCATTTTGAGAGAAAATGTTTTCCCTCAAACTGTAATCTATATGAATCTATATGACTGAATTGGCTTTCTGAATAAGAACTCTAATTTCTTCTCCATCTTTTAATTCTTCAGCTGTATCACAACCACTTTCTTTTTTTTTGTCCTTCTGATGAAAATGAACTACTTCTTCATTCATTGCTATGTGACCTGTTTCTAGACTTCTCTTTGTTTTAGTCACTTCCTCTTCCAATACACCAAGCCTAAGCACTGTGTTCTAGTATGATCAACAAAGTACAATTTAACTGTTCATTCCCTGGAAGAGAGTTTTTATTTAACAACTGCCTCCACCCTCCTACTTTTTTTTTTCTTTAGCATGAACTGCTGTCTGGCTACATTTCTATAATTCTATATTTATGTGATTTTTAAATGGAAAGCATAACAGAATGCTTTCAATTAATTATATTGAGTTAGTTTGAGCTTTTTATGAATTTAAAACTTAATTATTTCATTTCTTTTTTCTTACTGTCACTGTCGAAAGTCTTCCCTACCAAATTGAACAGCATTGCTCCCCCTGCATCTTTGGCAGGGTCTTATCCTTCATAATTGTGTATGGTAGCCAGCCCTGAGTTTGAGGGTTGGCCAAATTAGTGATTAAAGATTCGCTCAATATTTTAAGGCCAAACTGTGTGGCAGGTGCCTTGATTAGCTTGATTTGTGTTGTCTCTGGGCTTCAAAGGGCATCTTCCAAGAAGAAAGAGAACTGTTTCCCAGGAGACTTTTGATCTTTAAAAATACTGGGTCTGCCTTTCAATGCTTGGCTTTATTAAATTGATATATTTAACTAATTGGCAGTGACCACAGAAGAGTTACATTTAGCTTCTAATCTGTAATGTTGGTATGGATTTCAGACAGTGCTAAATAGTTTGGCTCTGAAGTTCATTGTCAAGGAGTATTCAAAATTTCATGTGTTTTTCTCAACAGTGAAACTGAATAAAATTAGGCCCTACATGTTATAAGAATTATTTTTTTTTCTCTTGAAATCTCTAGCTTTTAGATTCCCAGACATGGTGGGAAATCTTTTTAGCTACTCTGTTTCTGATACTAGCTGTTCTTACAAAATGCATACACATGCAAAAACATTGTAATAAACCTCAGTGTTCAGTCATGTTCAGTAAGACCTCAAAAATGTTTGCTTTGAACTTGGTTCTAAAGATGGGTATACCTACATGAGAATGGAAGATATCTCTTTACCCTCTATGATGTGGTTTGGCTCTTTTCAATGTCCCAAAGTAAGCTTTGTTCTTTGTGGCATATTAAATTCATTTTTTGGACTAAGACTTAACAGAGAAAAAATGTCTTCCTATAGTGCATCTTGGGGGCTCTAGTCCTCAAAGGAGCAAGGATTTTAGACCACGAAAGAAAAACTGCACTGCATCAAAGAAGATGGGAACATCATTAGGAGGCCCACACTCTGTTTCCTGCCTTAGATTTAATGGAGCATTTGAATTGTGGTTCATTAGGTTGTTGGGTCTGGTATCACTTTGTGGTTTTGCCTCTAACATGTTTACTATGCTGATTGGTCTATGAAGTCTGTTCTATACACCAATGAAGCAATTCTTACTGGATAACTTCTTCCTGGAGTGAGAGGGAGCTATTTCTTCAGTTCATGCTACAATTGTCTTATACTAAGAATGAATGAATTTGTAAACAAGAATTTAAGACTAAGATGAAGGAGTGTATATATATATATATATATATATATATATATATATATATAGGAATACCCTTTAGTTAGTAGAATACGGTTGCAAAGACACCTTCTATAGGTAGTTCCTTCCATGTCATTGCCTGCTTTGTTTCCTTTCTGTGTTTTATACAGCTTACCTGATAACGACATTGCAAATCACCTTGCCTATCTTAGATAGAAATTTTGTCATTGATCTCTTCTCAAATAGTTGGTGGGTCTGAAGATTTATTGTTGATTGGTAATCTCAACTGGATCCTACTCCCTTATTTTATTTTCATATTTCACCTTTAAATTTGATCAATATGTGTTTGCATATACTATCCAACTCAAAACAGAGTCAATTTTTAAAATGTCTTCCTGTATTTGTATTCAGACTCTTTCTGTTGATCCTAAATAGATGTAAAATATGACTTTCCATAGTATCTGTTGATACTAGAATCTTCCTGATTCAGTCATTTTGAAATATTCAAAACTGTCACATAAAGTTTTTGTCTTTATGCCTTTTAAGTACATCATGTACTGTCCTTAGTGCATCAATGTGTGCCTCTTACAATAATCTTGATTTATTCAATGATAATTTTGGAGTGACTATTAGATACCAAGCCTTGCATTAAATGTTATCAAAGTAGGAGAGATGTTTCCACCATCAAAGAACTTCAGTGGTACTCTTAGACAAACCCCAGGCTGTGTTCCTCCTCATGAGGAATCTATGAGGTTAAGGAGACATCCACTTGGAGCCTGATCATGTGCTGGGAACCAGGATCCTGGAATCCACAGCACAGAGGATCCCATGAATTCTGGACCTCCATGGGCTTCTTTCCCTGACCTATTTTTTCTGACAGCTCAAATCTAGGCTTGAAGCCTTTTGTGGTACAGTGTGTGGTGTGGGGAAAGTGCAGTCAGCGTAAGCATTCCCTTTCTGCTCTCTCTTTTAAGTTATGGTGCAGAACTCAAAGAACTTCAAAATTTCTAAACTTAAAGCTGGACTCTCTAAGTCTGATAAAAAGTCAGGAATATATTTTGTGTAATGGTTTATTGGTCATGTGGATGTCTGTTTGACCTCTTGCTCTAGACTTTGTAGATGTTAAGATGGAGTCTATGGATGTGGTGGTGTAGCAGAGACTACTTTAGCCCAATGCAGTCAGTGGGCAAATTTTTTAATAGTAGGAAGTCATGAGAGCACTTGGCGATTCAGGAGAAGTCTTGAGAGTGCATGATGGGGCAAAACAACACAAACCTGTAGGTTAGGGAATCTTCCTGGAACAAGTGGCATCAGGACTGAGACCTGGCAAGGGTAAAATCTTCTTACAATATCAGGAAGAGGACATGGATTGAACTTGGAAATGGGTTGAGAGGAGAAAGAAGGATAGAGATAGGAGGAAAAGAGACAGACAGACAAAGAGAAGAGACACTAACTATCAAGGACTTGGAGGTTATTCAGTGTGACTTTTGGAGAAGTTCTTGAGATTGTAGACAAAGATGGAGAGATATTAAGGAGCAATATCTTGTTAAGGATTCTATCATACTCCCTTGTCTCAACGATTAATTTCTCTTGACTTTTGTCATTTGCTTCTTTCCAGTTCTGATGCTCTAGGTTTTTTAAACTTCCCCTGTATTCAATATCAGCCAACCTTTCATGTACCCTTGAATTTGCTCCTGGAAACTTATTTGCATTTAAAGCCATTCAATAATTACCTGTCATTGAAACTGCAAGTCTCTTCTAATGAAAGTGACACAAAAATAAGGGGAGATAAATTAAGAAATAGCACCTGGTTTTCCCATAATCAGGTCACCTTTCTAACAGTGTTGTTAAATAATTGAGCATATCCTCAATTTTTGTATCTTTAATGGCATAAGGTTGGTCTTTTTTGTCTTTCACTCATTGCAAACTTCCTAAGTAGTAGCACTAACATGATGAGAGCCAGGGGTTTGTTCTTGTCTTTTATGCTCTATAGACATCATTTCATTTAATCCTTATAGTGACTCCTACAGCAAATGATGTTATCACCATTTACAGAGGAAGAAATTAAGAACTAGAAAAGTTATGTAATTTTCCCACTCATGTGAGCATGGGTGACAGAACTAGGGTTGGAATCCATACTTGATTAACTCCAAGGACCGTCTAGGTCATTACCATCTTTGTCACCTTCTGAGAGCAGTCAGACCCCTCTTAGTCTAATGACCAGCACATATCAAGCTCACATTAAACAAAAGAAATACTATATATAACACAGTGATGAGTTTGGGTGCACTGATAGGGATTGTCTCTCAAAGTGACCTAGAGGCTGGAGATAGAATGTCAAACTTAGTGATTGTCATAATCTGAGTACTTTAAAGACCCTCTGTATATTACCACTTGGACTCAATTCTCTTATTTATGTGGAGGTCAGCTCTGTTTCCTGGACAATTGATTATGCACATTCCCTTCCCCCTCCCCAGAGAGTAAACCACAATTCTCCTAGTGACACTGTTATGGCCTCAGCAAGTTTGTGACAAGGTAGATAATGATCGTTCATGCATTTTGTTTATTTGATTTAGGCCTTAATTCTGAAAATAGCATTCTCTCTGAACTATTATGGAATCAATTAAAAAATAAAAAAAATTATCCTCCTTCAAATCAATGTGTTAAAGATTAAAAATATACTTTCAGCTTCAGATGTACTTCTTTCTGTATCATGTGGTCCACATTTGTTTACATTTTCAAGTCAGTGAAAAATAATTTCTCTTAGAAAGTTTACACTATTCAATGGCACTTTAACATGTATTAAATATTGTGATGATGTCTGAAATATGAAACTGGTCTTTTTTTGCTGAATGAAAAAAAATAGAGACATATGTTGAAAGAAACAAACAGGAATTTTTGTTTCCTTGTATCTGTTAGAGAGATATGCTTTCTAAACATAGAAAAATGGCCACTAATATAACTTATCTGAAAAATCAATCACTCTTTAAAATTAAAGGATGAAAACAGGAGACAAACCCTTGGAATTTCATGAGCATCACACTCCCTAATGAATCACTGTTCAGGAAATTGGTCACCCTAGTAGTGTAGTCATTTTGCAAAGACATGGGTTAATTCAATTTTAAGAGAACACTTCATGTATTTTGTTTGAATTATAGTACTCACATTCACATTTCACTAACCTTGGAGAATGTATACAGGTACATTAAAAATTCCAAAATGGCATCTATTGATTTTTCTAAAGCATTTGATGGAAGAGAGTTTAAAAGCTTAATTATTTAAAACGGTAAAATTAAAAATTGTCCAGTGATTTTTATGAGGTCAGTGTTAGATTAGTTTAAGGTCAAATCAGATCACCAAGAGTGCCCTTTACTTCTCTGGATATATAACCAGTAATTACAGCTTTACATGGACCAATCTATTTGGATAAAGAGAGATTAGTTATGTGACCATGCAGATACAGTCAACAATAAATAAAGTGTAATATTTCATTCAAAATTTAAAATATTTCACTTGGAGATGTGGAGGGAGAAGATCTTGACACAGTGGTTAAATCATTTCTTGGAGGTCCCACATCCTATATCAGAGTGCCTGGTTCAAGACCTGGTTCCTCTGCTTCTGATTTCGGTTTCCTGCTAATGAACATTATGGGAGACAGTAATTGATAGCTGAAGTGCCTGGGTCTCTTCCACCTGTGTGGGATGTGGGATACCCGTATGGAGTTCTGGGCTCCTGGCTTCAGCCTGGCCAGCTCCAGCTGTTGTGGGCCCTTGAGCAGTGAATCAGTAGATGGAAGATTTTTCTCTGTCTGTCATCCTTTCTCTGTCTTCTATCCTTCAAATACAATAAAAATTTAAATGGCTGCCTGTTCATTTTTAAATATCATTCCATCATAAAATCAAACACACCTGAGGCAGGCTCTGGTGTAGTAGATCAAGCTTCACCAGTGGCGACAGCATCCCATATGGATGCTGGTTTGAGTTCCGGCTGTTCCTTTTCCAACACAGCTCTCTGCTAGGGCCTGAGAAAGTAGTAGAAGATGGCCCAAGTTTTTGGACCCCTGCACCCACATGGGACACCCAGAGGAGGCTCCTAACTCCTGGCTTCGGGGATCAGTGCAGTTCTGGCCATTGAGATCATTTTGGGAGTGAACCAGCAGATCGAAGACCTTTCTTTCTGTCTCTCTCTCTCTCTCTCTCTCTCTCTTTCTGTAACTCTACCTCTCAAACAAGTAAATAAAGTCTTTAAAAAACATTAAATACACATAGAACATTGCCCATATCAGATGTATGCCTTAATTACTTACTGTAATGAGAACAGAACATAGGTCAATAATGAGCATCCTTGGTGTGCCTCATTCCAGTCACAACTTCTGGCTTCCATCACAAATAAGTATTATTCCAATAATGGACTCCCTGCATTTAAAAAAGTGTTAGCTTCTAAATATGCATCTGTTGACACTGTGGTTAACATTGCCAGCTTTTCAAACTTACAGATGTTCTTAACTCTTTTTTAACTTATAAATTCCCCCTCATCTCACATATTTCTTACAATTTGTCTTTTGTGGAATACAGTGAAGCTTTCTTGAATTGCAACTTTTTAAAAACATTTTTTCCCTTTGCTTTTGTTTCTTTTGTCAGCATCTCCTATTCTTCATATGTATGATCTTCTCTGCCCATCTTCAATATGTGTCACTTTCCCCAAAGTACTGTTTCTTCAATCTTTCTTAATTTCTTTCTGATTTTTAAATTTTCCCACTAATCACCTTCTGGCTCTCATCAGGCCTTGTTGGTTGCATTTTTTTCTTCTTGCATTTCTTCTATTTTAGTCCTCATGTTTGGATTTCAAAAGTCTTCTAGCTCTTTCCTCAATGCTGCATCACTTTATGTTCTTAAAAGGCCAATTCTGGGTATTTATATTTTTCATTATTGTGGAAAGAATTGTGTACTTATTACATTTCAAAAAATTAAATGTGCTTATTAATACATGCTTGTCATATTTCAAGGCGAAAGTTTTATTCAGTAGCTACTTATAAATTTTAAGTAAGCAGCAGTTTCTTTAGTGGATTTACTGCAGTTTCATAAACAATATCTACTCAAAGATTTTAAAAGCGACTTAACTCTTTTTTCCACTATTTAGGAACTTTATGACTTGTACAGGCTCTGTGTATATGCAGAGTCAACTAAAATATCACTTGTGTTTCATTAAATTATTTTTAAATATTGATTTTTCATCTGTATTGCCAAACTCTCTACCAGGAATTGATAAGGAAAAGTAATAAAAATCATTTTTTCCTTGTAACAATTTACAGTAAGGAAAAATAGTTCAAAATGGAATGTGATATGTACTTTGATAAAGCTAAGCACAGTGTCAAGGGAATGTGTAAAGATGTGAGTTGGGAGATCAGAGACGACTTCCTGATTTGAAACATAGGGTACAGGAGCAAGATAGAAACTGCCAAGTAGATGTGATGAGCAGAAATCTGGCAAGTTCATAGAGCTGCACATCAGGCAATGTAGGAGACTGGAAAACTAATAAGCGTGGAAAACAATGGAGAGACACATATTTATAAAATACTAATAGTGCAGTTTACAAATGCATGCATCTTTGAGGTTTTCAGTACTTTTCCACATTCACCATTATTATGGATGAGGAAATTGAAATTCAGAAGAAAAGTTGTGACTCTTGGAGAGCTCATGGCTGACTATTTGCTGTTTTAATATATTAAACTTTTTAGAAATAATGAATGAATTCCACTTATGACAATAGTGAAATAACATCCATCATCATCATCTTCATCACTGATAAGATAAATTAATCAACACATAGAAGGGTAGATGTATGACTGACACAATTATTAGTTTAATGTTAACTGGTTCGTTATAGTCAATTGATCAATAATAAATGCTTTAGTCTATTCCTGAGTTGCTGAAATCAAAACTAACCCTAGTCATACATTGTTGTAGTCCCATCCTCTTTTCCTGTTTCTTCTTTTGTTCAATAGCCACTGATAAAAGCCGCCACTCTTCCAATTATGCAGTTTTCTCTTATTAACTTTGCCCTTCCACATTTTTACATAGAATTCAAGCAAAAGGAGGATTAAAAATACATTTTCCCAAATAAATATTTTTCACAAAATAGAAATGAGCACTACTATGTCTGAATTCATTTAAAATTTAACATTTTCATTATGCCATTAGTCCTTTAACTGCTCCTGCTTATTCTTTTTTTAAAAGATATATTTTATTTATTTGAAAGACAGAGTTACAGAGAGAGGTAGAGACAGAGAGAGAGGTCTTCCATCCACTGGTTCACTCCCCAGATGGCTGCAATGGCCGGAGCTGCACAGATCCAAAGCCAGGAGCCAAGAGTTTCTTCCGGGTCTCCCGAATGGGTGCAGAGACCCAAGGCCATCTTCCACTGCCTTCCCAGGCCCCAGCAGAGAGCTGCATCAAAAGAGGAGCAGCCGGGACTAGAACCGGTGCCCATATGGGATGCCGGCTCTTCAGGCATGGGCTTTAACCCGCTGCGCCACAGCGCCAGCCCCCTCTTGTTTATTCTTTTTTTTTTTTTTTTTTTTTTTTTTTTTTTTTTTTTTTTTTTTTACAGGCAGAGTGGACAGTGAGAGAGAGAGAGACACAGAGAGAAAGGTCTTCCTTTGCCATTGGTTCACCCTCCAATGGCCGCTGCGGCAGGCGCACCGCACTGATCCGAAGACAGGAGCCCGGTGCTTATTCTGGTCTCCCATGTGGGTGCAGGGCCCAAGTTGGGCCATCCTCCACTGTACTCCCGGGCCACAGCGGAGAGCTGGACTGGAAGAGGGGCAACCGGGACAGAATCCGGTGCCCCAACCGGGACTAGAACCCGGTGTGCTGGCGCTGCAAGGCAGAGGATTAGCCTATTGAGCAGGCCTACTTGTTTATTCTTTTAAGATAAATCTCTAAGGCACAGGCTTCACCAGCTGAAGGAATTATTTGTGAAAATAGTTAACATGAAAAACTTTAAGACAAAATGTACATTGTTTTAATTTTAATTTAAAACCTGGTCATATGATTAGCTTATGAATATTTTCTGCCCAAATGTAAAGTTACTGATTCCTGATTCCTGGTTCGGAAAAAAAGTATGTGTCTGAATGCAAAGGTTGAGTGATATCGTAAAATTTTGTGTTAAAATTCATTTTAGTCTTAGCAATAGTAGGGTCTTCTCTATTGTAAGGACAGTGCTTTCTGAAAAAGATGATTGGCACTGATACTATAATTGTTCATAAATTATGGGGAAACTTTAAAAAAGATGTTGAAACTTAATATGAAAAGACATTGGAAGCAATTCAATAGAAATAGCATCTGTTCATATATGTGAAAGCAAACATAAATATTGACTTACCGAATACATCAGTGATTTCAAAGACTTCTAAACTTTCTAAAAATTCTGAGTTATAAAAAACTATACTCAATTTTCAACTAATTGGAAGTAGCTCACTGTTTGTTTTCTTGAACATCAATAGTAGCTGCTGTTAAAGTTTGCCAAGCTTGGAAAGCTGAATTTCAATCTCTTTGTCATCTATCATAAACTTAAGAATCCTGTGTACTAATGCTATTTGAAAACACAACATGTAGCCATTAAGTTAACAGTTATGTTGTAGAAATTATAGTATATTACATTTGAAAATACATCATGTATTTCAGCACATTGTATAATTTATGCTCTTCATTTTAATATATGGGCTTCTCAAAGCATTCACAGAAAATGTATATTATGGAAAATTATCATGGATTTCAAGATATTTTGCATAAAAAATCTTTAGTTCCATTTTCATGAACTTTTTGAAGTATCTGTGCTCTGTCATGTCTGGGCCTTTGCTCAAAATTTTCCCTCTTCCTGGTATTAGTTCTCCCACTTTATTCTGCTCCTTCATCTGGTTAATTGACCACATAGTTAAGACCAAGCCTAAAATAACTTCTTTGAGGGTTGCTACCTCCACTTTGCCTTCTTTCATCACATGTACACAGTGTCTACAGTAGTTCCCCCACATGGCAGTTCTTGATATACACTTGTTAAATGAACAGAAGACTAACTGTTTTTTCCTCTTTTTTCTCACTGATAGCACTTTGGTCTTACTTGTGTCAAGTAACTTCTGTTCTGCATTCTAATCAGTTGTATATCTATTTTCTCAATAGGGATTAGTTCTTGTTCATCTCTTTGTCCCTACACCTGGCATGCTATGTGGTACCCAATAAATGCATCCTACCTACATGCAAAATACCTATTGGGTGGTTTTATGAGTCCCTTGAGCTTAGAAATGCTCTAACCATTCATGTTATAGACTTTTCTTTAAAGAAGCCAGGTTATCATAGACCTTTCTTTGAAGAAATCTTGGACATACAGTGTTTGAGAAAAAATGTAATCTGTGTACAAGTGTCAGTCTACATTTTGTCTAAGGATTAGAAAGAGATGAATAGAAAACACTTACTGACTGATACAAGAGAAGCAAGATACTGTGAAAAGTGACAACAGCTAGAGGAGAATGAGGATCGAGCACTATGTCTGTCTCCAGGGTGTTCTATGTTACTCAAAATGTTTCCTCACCTGTAGAGTAACCAGGGAGGGACAAGAGCCTTCCTCTCTGAAGCAGTTATCACCCTGTGTCCCATGCTAAACAGCAATCACATCAGCCTCTTTTATTCCCTCAGTTTATTATAGATTTTCTTTTTTAAATTTTTGATATATTTTCTGATTCACATTAAGGCATTTTTATCTCAACTGTGATTATGTTACCAATTCATGGTAAGTGAAACCACATTTCAGGAAATACCTTTTCTTGCCTTTTTTTTTTTTTACCCCGCAGCACAGTTTCCATGTATTCTGCCCTTTCCTTCCTTCACACACCCCACTCGGCCTCCCTTGTAACCCCTTTCCCTTCTCTGTTTTTCAAGGGAAATTGCACTTGGGTATTTTTGATCCGTGTCCAGGTGATTGCCAAAATGTTACGTTGTTAGAATGACTTGATATATAAAATACCAATTTTCTAACATTAAGAAAATTTGACTGAAATTGCGAGCTTTGTGCTGCGAAAGGGATTTTGTTTCCTTAGCGCCCCCAGTGGGGAGAAGGGGGAAATGTCGGCGTTTCACTGGTCCTGCTTAGGAGACTGAGGACAATCTTGCCTCTTGCCTGGGCCAGCTCTTCTGACCCCCAAAATCAGATATTTTGACATCTTGTTCTTTCCATTGTCCAACTGGCTCTGTGCCCCGTTTGTAATTCCCACTGCCAAGTGTTCATTTGTCTGTGTTTTCCTCCTAGAGTCTCTTATTTTATTCGTTTTTGCCACCCATGTCAGTGATTCGTGAATGGCAGCTGAAACCAAACTCTGCGAAACAAATGGTGTTATGTGGGTTTTCCATTTCAATGATGTAGCTATCGAAAACACCTGGCATTGTGGGAAGAAGCAAGGCTGTGAGGAAGCCTGCTTTATTTACATCTGATCATCAAGAAAACCCTTAATCGTTACCAGGTCTTAGCAGAAGACTGCAAGTGTCCAAATTGGGAAAACCACTGCCCTCCAGCTCTAAACAAGCCACCCTTTCCAGCGAACTCCCAGGCATCGCTCTTGCATCTCAGTGTTAGCCGTGGAATGTTCAGAGGTCAGCCAGGCAGGCCTCCTATTCTGGCTGCCCAGAAAGCACATCTGTGCCCCCAGGCAGTTTTCCACCTTGTGCTCTTACTCCGAGCAGTTAAGGCAGATTGTGGGATTATTAGCATGCAAAGGATGGGTTCTGTCACACGGAAGCATCCCATTGAAGGAACCCGCAGCACTCCTAGGCTAGTTGTTCAAATGAAGGACAGCGTTCAACTCTATTAATCTAAAGTAAGTTTCCAGTCCACTTTTACACATTGAGTTAAATTCCTCTCAGCTTTGGGGATTCGTATGGATTTCATTTTTCCAAATAGTTTGATCTTCAGCTTAAGTAAATAGAACTATCTTATCTCTTTTACTATATTATCCAAATAAAAATCCCATAAGCTTGGAAGCGTTTAAAAGCATTTAAACTATACCATATTAATTTTTGTTGCTAGCAGAAACCATGTTTAGGAAGAAATATTACAGCCTCTGTGATTTGACCTGTGATGTCTAAGTTTTTAGGAATATCAGCATTTTATTCTAGCTTAAGTTTTATTGTGACATGGCATGCTCCCTTCCCCATCCTTCCCCAAGTGCTCTGCAGCATATGTCCCAATTTAAAAAAACTAAAATGAATTACTTTTTTAGTTAGAAATTTTTCATTCTGGCCAGGTGGAAGAGTGTCATGCTAGAATCCAGTCCCAGAAACACTATGTCTAGCTCCTTGGTTTTCAGCATTTTGCTTAACTTCTGCTGACTTTAATTTCCCTACGTGTTATGTCGGTCTGAGGGGGTCTTTGGTCAAGTTGTAGTGAAAAAACAATACAATGAGATGATATACATGAAGGTCCTGGAAAAGTTAAAAATTATTTTTTTAGAAACAAATGTAAGCTTGATTAACATTTATTTAGTTATCTTTTAAACACATATGGTGTCCGAGAATTATCATTCCATGATATCTCAGAATTTATTTCTCAATGTCTGTGGTCATCAAGCATAACAATACACTTTATGAAAACTAGTGAGTTGTTCGACAACTGTGACCACCAATGATTTAAGTCTCAGTGATTATGAGTGCTCAATGACGTGCCAGTAAAAGGTACAAATAATGGAGAATTCACCAGTTACATCCTGGGAAGGTAAAAAAGATTGGATATAAAGGTTAATGATTTATCCGCTTTCTAAAAATGGGGATATTTTTCAGCCCATCTGTTAAGAGTTCCTCACATAAATTCATAGAATAAAGAATTGGTGACTTCTTTTTGAAATAAAATTTTAAGACTATATTTATATAGTTTTGCATCCTATCCTAAGATTTAGTTAACTACTCTAGCTGGTTATTTTTTATATTAATTTAAATGCACTGAAGAGATGCACTGTTGTCTTGAAAAAATTATCTCATTCAAGGAGTAGAAAGTTGGCAAACTGATAATCCTACCAGTATCAACTGAGTAGGAGGGGGTAGAAAAGATTCGGTGTTGCTCTCATTTTCCAGGATACTTTTCTTTCATTCTTTCACCTTCTTTTGACTTTTTGACTTTTTCAATATCCCTTCCTCTTTGCCTGTAGGGAGAAGCTTCCAGTGGAGGACACTCATTGAAAAACTTCATGGAAGAAGTGAGTTTTCTGAGGTTGTCTTACAGTATGTTCTGAAATCAATCTCTCATATAGGATGAAGCAGTCACTTGGGCTTTGCATATCTACCTGTAGCATTTCTAATCTATATATGACCACGGGTCATGTCCAGAAAAACAAGATAATAAGTCCCGTGTTATCACAAGAGTCTTTGATCAATTAAGCCACCCTGAACATGTATACAAAAACCACGTGCATCTAGTGTTATCATTTATTTTCATTCACAAACATTTGCTGATATCATATTAAGTGAGAGACACATTTTTACAGTGGGTGTGCAAAAAAAGGCATAATCATTCTTTTTATTAAAAGAACAATCTATGTTAGATCAGCACTCACTTATGGGACAAATTCTTATCAAGCAAGCTATTTGTGTAAATCATTACAAAAAGCATGGTTCTGACAATTAAAATATATGGTAGATATCTCTTGAAAAACCCTTGAAACTGCTAAATTTATTCTTTGGTGATATACAAGGATATTTCATGTCACAGAACTTTGGGCTTGTTATAGAGTATTTGAGCATTCTGAGATAAGTCCACAAACCATGGTTGATTTGAAGCCAGACTACAGTGGTTACTGAATTAACCATCTGAAATCTGTTGCAGGTGAAAGGGATGGGGAAGGATTTGGTGATGATAAAATGGCCATAAAATATTTTGTTTGAATATTATTTCTCACTAGGGCAGAATCCATATCTATAAATATTCTTACATGTGTGAGTCAACTTAAACACTATTATGAGTGGTCTCCTGAATGTACTCTGTAGTCGATACATTAATTTAGAACAAGGTACCCATACTTCAACTCTCACTTGCTTCCAAATTTCACTTGGAAAAGGAAATAACACATGGCATCCCTTTAAGGGTATAACGTCTCTGGTTTGCACACTTATTTGCAGGTGGTTGTAGCTTTGCCAAAGGTATATGGAGAAAGAACAACAAAAGGAAAGAAAAGAGATATTTAGATGGATGTTTGGAATTCAAGTTAGAAAGCTGAAAATGCACAGGGCAAAAAACATTTCCATTTAATGAATTTGATGAAGAAATTGAGCAAAATATATTAAATCACTAAATGTTGCTTAAAGAGAGGAAGATGCTATTTTCAATATTTACACCAATAGAATCTCTTTTTAGGATTTGTGTTTGCTGAAGCCATTGGTTCAGCATTCCGCATTTGACAGTGAACGTGGAGATGGTAGGCCACGTTCACCAGAAGGCTGCTTAATGTTTCCTGAAATGTGTCCTGTTGAGGTCCAACATTGAAAATGAAGGGAAGCAGGGAGGTGCTGGAAATGAGCTACATATCAATGATAGAACTTTTAGAATAGATATTATTCTAATTTTGGAGTTCTTATCTAAGAAAAGGAAATTTATTTTCTCCATACCAATTACCAATCTAAATGTGCATGCAGTATGCAAGTATGAATGTTTCACATGGCAGGGGGCTGAGAATGTGTGCGTTTTTATTGGCGGCACTTAAGGGCATTGCTTCACAGAGTGTGACCCCCCTAGTACAATATCAACATCACCTAGGGACTAGTAAGGAGTTCAAAATCTCAGGAGTCAGCTCAGCCTGAAAGATTCAAACTCTACATCCTAGTAGATCTCCATGTGATTCCTAAGTGCTCTAATTAGTGAGAAACACTGCCTTCAAGTGGCCTTCCCAGCAATATTTCTACAGAGAAACTGCTCATCATGGAAATCCCCCAATGTTGTACAATATTGGTAAAGAGGAAACTTTTATTAAAAACATATTAATTTTATTAATTTCTTCATGTCCTGCACAATATTTTTTTGGTTGATTGGGGGTATCAATTCTCTCTAGTTTGGAAGGTTCATTGCTAGTTTTTGGTTTGAATTTTGCAATTACATGTGAGCTGTCCAGCATAAACCTTACCTTTCTTACTGGCTCAGGAACTCATGGTATTTTTATCAAATATTGGTCGATATTTAGCTTTTAGTTCTTTTTGAAACCATCAGATGTTCACTCTTTACAGTAAAATTGTGTTACCTAACTTAGTGAATAAACTTATGAGCAATTGGCTTCTTTTTACAGATACCCATTTATATGTAGTCAAACCATTCTCCACTGGGAACATATTGAGAATGTGAACCATACAGTGATAACATTTAGTTTTTTTCTCATGCTCTGATTTTGCTTTTACCCTCTTTCATCATGTTAGTAGAATCAGCAAACAATAAGAAACAAATTTAGGCCGGCGCCGCGGCTCAATAGGCTAATCCTCTGCCTATGGCGCAGCACACCAGGTTCTAGTTCTGGTCGGGGCACTGGATTCTGTTCCGGTCGGCCCTCTTCCAGGCCAGCTCTCTGCTATAACCTAGGAGGGCAGTGGAGGATGGCCCAAGTGCTTGGGCCCTGCACCTGCATGGGAGACCAGGAGGAAGCACCTGGCTCCTGGCTTCGGATCAGTGCGGTGCACCGGCCGCAGCGCGCAGCCCGCGGCAGCCATTGGAGGGTGAACCAACGGCAAAAAGGAAGACCTTTCTCTCTGTCTCTCTCTCTCTCACTGTCCGCTCTGCCTGTCAAAAAAAAAAAAAAAAAAAAAAAAGAAACAATATTTAAAAATGTTGGAAACATTGAAGTTAAAATAGTGCTAGCAAACATTTGTTTTTATTTAGTATACACTGAAACTCAAATAAACCATACTGTTTACATTTAATATATTTAACATTTATCGCTAAAGTTTGGACTACTTTTTGCAGATTAAAGTCTATTTTTTGAAAAAAACATAGTCTTATAATGAGACAGAATCATAACCACCTGACATTAAACAATTTCAAAACTAAAGAGATAAGACCTCTGAAAGTTGAGACAAATGTAACTTCTATACTTTATTTTCAATCTTTAATGTATTATTTTTTCAGATTAGAATTTGTGCTTTTGACTAGATAAAAAATGAGATCTTTTAAAACAGTTTACTTTTCCTTATCCTCAGAATTTCCTGATGACTAAATTTCTTTAAAAACTTACATGCCTTTTACATCTAAGGTACCTGATAATTCAAAATAGGAATAATAATTTTGTATCATAGAAACTTGAGCTTTTAGAACCATTACATTAATATTCATTGAAAATATATATAATTATATATAAAAGTATATAGAATTTATGACAACTCACTATATTCAAATATTTTCAATTGATGATTATCATGTCTTTTATAGAGAAACTCATTTTTATAGAGAAACTCATTTTCCAAATGAGTAATTGAGAAGCAATATAGCATGTTGATAAAAAAAAAATCAGCTACTCACTAGTGAAATGTAGTAATTCAAATACATATACATCAGATAAGCATTGTCAACTTAACTGGTTAATGAGTTTTAAAGAACTAAAGCGACTGAAGTGAGTGACTTTTTTAAAAACTTTGCATAAAGCACATGAGAGTGGTTCCTCAGCGCTTTGGGAAGCGGGGTGGTGAAGACCAAAGGCAACAGACACCAGTGCGAAGCCGCTGGAAGTGCCAAGAGGCAGCTGCACAGACTGTAAGGGTGCCAGACAGTGAAAGAAGCACTTTAAGGAAGGAGGACTTTTTCAAATCCGTTGCGGTTGGTTTTGCCAGCTGTACCAACTGAACTGGAAACAGGATCAATTCAATTGAACAAGATATCTCTAGTTATCTTTTGTGAGAATTTTGGCTTTCTGTCTCATTCTCTTGTGTTTTATTCTGTAGTCTCTGTTGTAATCAATTTTGAACTGTACTTTTGACAGAGCGTGTCATATCATACCCTATAAGAAATTAGACATATTTTACTTTTTATCGCTCACAGGGATTTACTTACAATTGAGTATTTTATTTTTAATTTGAAAGGCAGAGAGGTAGCAATAGAGGGATAGGGAGAAAAAGTTTGTGTAGAGGGGATAGTGATATCTACCATCCACTTGTTTCTCCCCAGATGCCCCTAACAGCTTCAGATAGACCAGATTAGGAGGGCAGAACTCAACCCAGGTCTCCCAGATGGGTGACAGGAACTCAACTACTTCAGCTATCACCTGTAGCCTTCCAGGGTGTGCATTAGCAAGAAACTGGAACAGAGGTGGAGCTGTGACTCAGATCCAGGCACTCGAAATTGTGATTCCAGTGTTTCAAGTGGTGTCTTTTTTTTTTTTTTTTAAGATTTATTTATTCATTTGAAAGGTAGAGTTAACAGAAGCAGAGGCAGTTAGTAGAGAGAGACTTCTTCCATCCTCTGGTTCACTCCCCAAATGGCTGCAAAAGCTGGTACTGTGTCAATTCGAAGCCAGGAGCTGGGAGCTTCTTCTGGGTCTCCCACGTGGGAGCAGAGGCCCAAGGACTTGGGCCATCTTCTACTGCTTTCCCAGGCCACGGCAGAGAGCTGGACTGGAAGAGGAGCATCCAGAACTCAATCCAGCGCCCATAGGGAATGCTGTCATCGCAGGCAGCGGCTTTACCCACTATGCCACAGCGCTGGCCCCCCCAAGTGGTATCTTAACTGCTGGATCAAACACCCAGCCCAATGTTCATGATATTTTTATGTTATAATCAAGTTATAACTAAACAGGTATAAAATCAATACATGAATAATTTTTAAGTCATTAATGAGGAATAAATACAATATTATAGTCAAAGGAGAATTCATACCCTCCTATACATTATCAAATAAGTAATGCTAAAATGTAGTTATGAATAGATGCAAAACCCTCAAAATGGTTCAACATCTGTAGAATAATTATAATTTGTAATCAAATGAACGTAATTTGCATTTATATGGACAACAATCGTTTGCATTGCTACTAGTTTCTAGAAATTACACTGCTAGTAAGTCTTCTCCTTATGTTTTAATTGCCCTTTTACAATTATCAAAGAAATGGGCAACAGAAGTCTAATTTACTGAAAAATTATGTATTTCACCTGGTGATTTGAAACATTTTATTAGCAAATGCAAAGGAAGTTATTTACCAGCTTTACTAATTTTACTATGTAAATTATATATGGGGAATTTCATTTTCGTGGAAGTATAAAAGTCCTCATTAGTGGAAGCAGTCTACTAAAAGTATCTGGTATGGAAGGTAGTTTAATTTTACATTGTATTCGGCATGCTACAGAGATCCTTATTTTATAGGAATTTATTGATTATAAAGGTAAGTGAAGATCCTAAAGCCTTCTAAAAGATGGAGACTGATGTTTTATACATGATTTACATAATTAACACTAAAGATACATAATTTCTTAATTTAGAATTAAAGTATCCAACGGTAAACGTTTGAACAAAGGGGTATTTTTTTTCCCCTCTAATTGCATTGAATTTCCATGGCCACATATGACACAAATCACTGATTGATTGCATTTAGAAGATCTAAAAATAAGCTATCCATGTGGAATAACAATACTGCTGAAGTTTACAAAGCACTTATTCTGTTAGCAGATAGAACGATTGTTGATTCAGAGCTAGCAACTGTTTTCCATATGATCCATGTCATTCTTTCCCATCGCTCCTAGTCCCTGAACGTTTGCTATACTTACAGCAAAAGTGTTTTAGAGGAAGGATGAAAGGCATTTCTTCTGAAAGCAATCCAAAGAATTTACTCTTGGGAATATGAGTTTGTACTATGCTCAGACACAGTTTAATATTCTTATAAAATTTTTGAACAAGTTAGCAAAGAGGAACATGTCAGCTCTTGTTTTTAAAAATGTTTAAGATTTTACCTTCTTGACCCCATCAAAAAGAATTATATGTGGCCTAATGGGCTGAGCTTTGGACATACATAGTACTGCCTGTTGGCACTGATAAAACAAACAGGTGCATTATATTACTAACTCTATTCCAGGGAGAACCAAAGTAAAGCATTTAAATCATCTAATAATAGTAATATTTGTGCTATCTTTATGATTACAATAACTCAACATTTTAAAGTTCTTCCCAAACTGCATATTTTACTGAGCCAATGTTCCATTTGTGCTTTATAAAGTTTGCTATAAACAAAGAATATTTGAATGCTTCTTATCTGTTCCGGAGTAGAGCCATTAAAACTGAAAACCAATAAGTAGTATTGCTTAATATTCTAAACTATTGTGGGAAAAACCCTATTCACATATTAGTCATATCTTTTCATATAAATATGAATGTTAGAATTTGGATCAAAATCTAAATAACCTAATTACTTTTCTAAAGATTTTATTTATTTACTTGAGAGGTAGAGTTACAGAGAGAGAGAGAGAAGGAGAGACAGAGAGAAAGATCTTCCATCCATTGGTTCACTTCCCAAATGGCCATCATGGCTGGAGCCGAGCCAATCTGAAGCCAGGAGCCAGGAGCTTCATCCCAGTCTCCCATATGGTTACTTGGGCCACCTTCCACTGTTTTCCCAGGACATAGCAGAGAGCTGGATCAGAAGAGGAGCAGCCAGGACATGAACTGGTGCCCATATGCGATGCCAGTGCTGCAGGTAAAGGCTTAGCCCATTATGCCACAGCGCTAGCCTCTGCTTTTTAAATAAAGCACTTTTTCTTTTTCCTGGTCACTTTAAACTTTTCTGTTTTAAATGAAGACCTTCAACCATAAACTTTTAACTTCCAAAACAACCATTTTTCTTATTTCTTCTTTAAGCGTCAGAGACTGCTGCATTCAGTTTTTGAAGAGATGCAGGAAATATGAATTCTCCATTATGTGATAATTTTTGAAATTTTACTTTTGCTCTATTCCGTTTTGGTATGGAATTTTAAACCTAACACTTTTGACATTTGTGCTGCTTCTTTGGTAAATGCTACAAAGACAAATCTAATAATTGAGAAATAAAAAATTAAGTTGTAATCATAATCACTGACATATTTAAATGCTATTTTATAAGATTAAATATCTTTAATTTTTGTTGTTGTCAATTTTCCATACAACAGGCCAGCCAGCACCTCTCACTGGCTTGTAGTCTAAAGGATCCCAGATCCAGACCTTAGCCACATGTGACTTCCTGGAGATTCACTAGTCTAAAACTTCACCCTCAGCTTTCCATCACAGGAGGTGACATAACACACCCTAGCTTGACCAGGATAAAAAGCTGTGTCTCCTGACCATTGGAGCAAGGACTTTGACCCTGTAAAGCCTCTCTCTTTTGATAGGATTTTAAGTTTCAATCCAAGTGACAGGCTGTTTCCAAGAGTTGCTGGTGCTAAGAAAAAAAAAAAAAAAAGTTGTGCTGGGATGGACATTTCAAAGACACCAGTTGAGCCATCCACATTCTGTGTCAGAGTGCCTGGGTTCGAGTACCACCTCTGTTCCTAATTACAGCTTCCTCCTAAGGGGTATGTGCCCTGGAAGACAGCAGCTCAAGTCCTCGGGTCCCTGGCACGCTTGTGAGAGACTAGGTTTATGTTGCTGGCTCCTGGTTTTAGCCTCTCCCAACCTTGGCTGTTGAGGGCATTTGGACCTCTGTATCTCTCTGTCTCTGTCTCTCTACCTTTCAACTACAATATTAAAACAATGTCTTTTTTTTTTTTTTTAACCTAGAAACCTTTTATTTAAGGTATATAAACCTCATGCATTTCATAAATACAAATTTAGGAACACAGTGATTCTTCCCACCCTGCCATCCCTCCCACCCACACTCTCACCCTTCTTTTTCCTCCCTCTCCTATTCCCATTCTTATTTTTCACTATGATCTATTTCCTTTCCCTTCCCCTCCCTTTTCCTTTCCCTTCCCCTCCCTTTTCCTTCCTCTCCCCTCCCCTCCCCCTCCCTTCCCTTCCTTTCTCTTCTCTTCTTTTTCTTTCTTTTCATTTCTTTTATCTTTTAAGATTTTTATTTATTTCTTTGAGAGGTACAGTTACAGAGACAGGGAGAGACAGAAGGGTCTTCCATCTGCTAGTTCACTCCCCAGATGACCATAATGGTTAGAGCTGAGCTGATCCAAAGCCAGAAGCCAAGAGCTTCTTTCGGATCTCCCATGTGAGTACAGGGGACCAAGCACTTGGGCCATCTTCCACTGCTTTCCCAGGCCATTAGCAGAGAGTTGGATCAGAAGAGGAGCAGCTGGGACTTGAACCGATGCCCATATGGGATCCTAATGCCAGAGGTGGAGGCTTAGCCCACTACACCACAGCGCCGGCCCAAGATCTATTTTAAATTAACTTTATACACAGAAGATTAACCCTAAACTAAGTAAAGAGTTCGACAAATAATATGGAAAAAAATACTGCTCCTGAACAGTCATGCTATTATTTAACAAGTGAAAATCGTTGGGCTGGCACTGTGATGTAGCGAACAAAGCCTCCACCTGCAGTGCTAGCATCCCTTATGGGTGCTGGTTTGAGTCCCAGATGCTCCACATCCAATGTAGCCCTCTGTTATGGCCTGGGAAAGCAGTAGAAGACAACCCAAGTCCTTGGGCCCCTGCATCCGTGTGGGAGACCTGGAAGATGCTCCTGGTTCCTGGCTTCAGATCAGCACAGCTCCAGCTGGGGAGTAAACCAGTAGATGGAAGACCTCTCTCTCTCTCTCTCTCTCTCTCTCTCTCTCTGTAATTCTGCCTTTCAAATAAATAGGTTAATTTAAAAAATAAAAAATTAAAATTATTTTAAAAATTTGCTTTTTCTCGGTTTCAATTATTTAAGTAAACCTTTTATTTTAGAGCTGTTCTAAAATCAAGATTTTCAGAATTATTTCAAAGATATTATAGATAGTTCCTATATGCATCCTACTCACTTTTAAAAAAAGATTTATTTATTTATTTGAAAGAGAGAGGAGAGGCAGAGAGAGAGAGAGAGAGAGAGAGGTATTCCATCTGCTGGTTCACTCCCCAGATGGCCGCAACGGCCAAAGCTGCGCTGATCCGAAGCCAGGAGCCAGGAGTTTCTTCTGGGTCTCTTATGTGGGTGCAAGGGCCCAAGGACTTGGACCATTCTCTACTGTTTCCCAGGCCATAGCAAAAAGCTGGATCGGAAGTGGAGCAGCCGGGATTCAGACCGGTGCCCATATGGGAAAACTGGATGTCCACATGTCAAAGTATGAAACAAGATCCCTATCTTAGACCATATACAAAAATCCATTCAACATGGATCAAAGATCTAAATCTATGCCACGACACATTCAAATTAATTGAGAGCATAGGGGAAACCTTTCAAGACATTGGAACAGGCAAAGAATTCCTGGAGAAGACCCCAGAGGAACGGATAGTCAAAGCTAAAATGAAGAATTGGGATTACCTCAAACTGAGAAGTTTCTTTACAGCAAAAGAAACAGTCAGGAAAGTGAAGAGGCAACCAACAGAATGGGAGAAATTATTTGCAACTACACAACTGATAAAGGATTAACAACTAGATCTATAAAATGATTAAGAAACTCCACAAAAACAAAACAAACAACCCACTTAAGAGATGAGCCAAGGACCTCAATAGACATTTTTCAAAAGAGGAAATCCAAATAGCCAACAGACACATGAAAAAATGTGCAAGATCACTAGTAATCAGGGAAATGCAAATCAAAACCACAATGAGGTTTCACCTCACCCCGGTTAGAATGGCTCACATTCAGAAATCTACCAACCACTGATGCTGGTGAGGATGTGGGGAAAAAGGGACACTAACCCACTGTTGGTGGGAATGCAAATTGGTAAAGCCACGATGGAAGACAGTTTGGAGAGTCCTCAGAAACCTGAATATAGCCCTACCACATGAGGCAGCCATCCCACTCCTTGGAATTACCCAAAAGGAATTAAACTGGAAAAAAAAGAGCTGTCTGCACCTTAATGTTTATTGCAGCTCAATTCACAATAGCTAAGACATGGAAACAACCTAAATGTCCAACAGATGACTGGATAAAGAAATTATGGGATGTGTACTCTATAGAATACTATACAGCAGTAAAAAAATGAATCAGATGGCCAGCGCCGTGGCTTAACAGGCTAATCCTCTGCCTTGCGGTGCTGGCACACCGGGTTCTAGTCCAGGTTGGGGCGCCAGATTCTATCCCGGTTGCCCCTATTCCAGGCCAGCTCTCTGCTATGGCCTGGGAAGGCAGTGGAGGATGGCCCAAGTGCTTGGGCCCTGCACCCGCATGGGAGACCAGGAGAAGCGCCTGGCTCCTGGCTTCGGATCAGCATGATGCGCTGGCCGCAGCGGCCATTGGAGGGTGAACCAACGGCAAAAAGGAAGACCTTTCTCTCTGTCTCTCTCTCTCTCATTGTCCACTCTGCCTGTCAAAAAAAAAAAAAAAAAAAGAATCAGTAATAAACACACTACTGAAAAAGAAGAGCCCAGGACCGGATGGCTTCATCAATGAATTCTACCAGGCATTTAAAGAACAACTAACCCCAATTCTTCTCAAATTATTCAAAACAATTGAAAGGGAGGGGATCTTCCCAAATTCTTTTCTTTAACTGCTATTTAATAAATATAAATTTCCAAAATACAGCTTATTGGTTACAATGGCTTTCACCCCCAATAACTTCCCTCCCACCTGTAACCCTCTCATCTCGCACTCCCTCTCCCATTCCATTCACATCAAGATTCATTTTCAATTATCTTTATATACAGAAGATCAATTTAGTGTATATTAAGTAAAGATTTCAGCAGTTTGCACCCACATAGAAACATAAAGTGTAAAATACTGTTTGAGTACTAGTTATAGCATTAATTCACATTGAACAACACATTAAGGACAGAGATCCTACATGAGGAGAAAGTGCACAGTGACTCCTGTTGTTGACTTAACAAATTGACACTCTTGTTTATGGTGTCAGTAATCTCCCTAGGCGAGAAAGGTACCTCCTTCTTTGATTGCCCCATTCTTTCCATTGGGATCTCATTTGCAGAGATTTTTCATTTAGGTGTTTTTTTTTTTTTTTTTTTTTTTTTTTTTTTTTTTTTTTGCCAGAGTGTCTTGGCTTTCCATGCCTAAAATACTCTCATGGGCTCTTCAGCCGGATCCGAGTGCCTTAAGGGCTGATTCTGAGGCCAGAGTGCTGTTTAGGACATCTGCCATTCTCTGAGTCTGCTGTGTGTCCCGCTTCTCATGTTGGATCATTCTCTCCCTTTTTTATTCTATCTGTTAGTATTATCAGACACTAGTCTTGTTTATGTGATCCCTTTGACTCTTAGACCTATCATTATGATCAATTGTGAACTGAAATTGATCACTTGGACTAGTGAGATGGCATTGGTACATGCCACCTTGATGGGATTGAATTGGAATCCCCTGGCACATTTCTAAATCCATCATTTGGGGCAAGTCAGATTGAGCATGTCCCAAATTGTACATCTTCTCCCTCTCTTATTCCCATTCTTATATTTAACAGAGATCACTTTTCAGTTAAATTTAAACACCTAAGAATAATTGTGTGTTAATTACAGAGTTCAACCAATAGTATTAAGTAGAAGAAAAAAAATACTAAAAGGGATAAAGTACTACGTTGTAGATCAACAGTCAAGGCAAGGGCTGATCAAGTCCCTGTTTCTCATAGTGTCCATTTCACTTCAACAGGTTTCCTTTTTGGTGCTTGGTTAGTTGTCACCAATCAGGGAGAACATATGATATTTGTTCCTTTGGGACTGGCTTAAATCACTCAGCATCATATTTTCCAGATTCCTCCATTCTGTCGCAAATGACCAGATTTCAATTTTTTTTTTTACTGCTGTTTAGTATTCTATAGTGTACATGTCCCATAATTTCTTTATCCAGTCTACTGTTGATGGGCATTTAGATTGATTCCAGGTCTTAGCTATTGTGAATTGAGCTGCAATAAACATTAAGGTGCAGACAGCTCTTTTTTTTCCAGTTTAATTCCTTTTGGGTAATTCCAAGGAGTGGGATGGCTGCCTCATGTGGTAGGGCTATATTCAGGTTTCTGAGGACTCTCCAAACTGTCTTCCATCGTGGCTTTACCAATTTGCATTCCCACCAACAGTGGGTTAGTGTCCCTTTTTCCCCACATCCTCACCAGCATCAGTGGTTGGTAGATTTCTGAATGTGAGCCATTCTAACCGGGGTGAGGTGAAACCTCATTGTGGTTTTGATTTGCATTTCCCTGATTACTAGTGATCCTGCACATTTTTTCATGTGTCTGTTGGCTATTTGGATTTCCTCTTTTGAAAAATGTCTATTGAGGTCCTTGGCTCATTTCTTAAGAGAGTTGTTTGTTTTGATGTTGTAGAGTTTCTTGATCTCTTTGTAGATTCTGGTTATTAACCCTTTATCTTTGCATAGTTTGCAAATATTTTCCCATTCTTTCAGTTGCATCTTCATTTTCCTGACTGTTTCTTTTGCAGTACAGAAACTTCTCAATTTGTATGCAATTCCAATTGTTAATTTTGGCTTTGACTGCAAGGAGTTTTTGCCTGTGTCTATATCTTGCAGGGTTTCTCCAATGTTCTCTAATAATTTGATGGTGTCAGGTCATAGATTGAGGTCTTTAATCCATGTTGAGTGGATTTTTTTGTAAGGTGAAAGGTAGTGGTCTTGCTTCATGCTTCTGCATGTAGAAATTCAGTTTTCTCAGCAGCATTCATTGAATAGACTGTCCTTACTCTAGGGATTGGTTTAAATCCTCAATCAAATATAAGTTGGCTGTAGATGTTTGGATTGATTTCTGGTGTTTCTATTCTGTCCCATTGGTCTATCTATCTGTTTCTGTACCAGTACCATGCTGTTTTGATTACAACTGCCCTGTATTATGTCCTGAAATCTGGTATTGTGATGCCTCTGGCTTTGTTTTTGTTGTACAAGATTGCTTTAGCTATTCAAGGTCTCCTGTGTCTCCATATGAATTTCAGCATCATTTTTTCCAGATCTGAGAAGAATGTCTTTGGTATTTTGATTGCCAATATCACCTTAATTCCTAAGCCCAGAAAAAATGCAACATAGAAAGAAAACTGTAGCCCTATCTCCCTGATGAACATAGATGCAAAAATACTCAACAAAATCGTGGCAAACTGAATCCAACTACACATGCAGAGATCATTCACGTGGACCAAGTGGGATTTATCCCTGGTATGCAGAGATGATTCAATATTCAAAAATCAATCAATGTGATACATCACATTAACAAATTGAGAAACAAATCAATAGATGCAGAGAAAGCATTTGACAAAATATAACACCCTTTCATGATGAAAACTCTAAGCAAATTAGGGTTAGAAGGAACATTCCTCAACACAATTAAGGCACTTTATGATAAACCCATGGCCATCATTATATTGAATGTGGAAAATTGGAGGAATTTCCATTGAAAACTGGCATCAGACAGGGATGCCCACTCTCACCATTGCTATTCAATATAGTCCTAGAAGTTTTAGCCAGAGCCATCAGAAAAGAAAAAGAAATTAAAGGGATACAAATAGGAAATGAGGAAGTCAAACTATCCCTATTTGCAGATGATATGATCCTATATATAGGGGATCCAAAAAATTCCTCTAAGAGACTATTGGAACTCATAGAAGAGTTTGGTAAAGTAGCAGGATACAAAGTCAGTGCTCAGAAATCAACAGCCTTTGTATACACAGACAATGCTGTGGCGGAGGAAGAACGTCTAAGATCAATCCCATTCACAATAGCCACAAAAACAATCAAGTACCTTGGGATAAATTTAACCAAGGATGTTAAAGACTTTTATGATGAAAATTACAAAACATTAAAGAAAGAAATAGAAGAAGACACACACACAAAAAAATGGAAAAACCTGGCATGTTCATGGATTGGAAGAATCAATATCATCAAAATGTCCATTCTCCCAAAAGCAATTTATAGGTTAAATGCAATACTAATCAAAATACCAGAAATATTCTTCACAGACCTAGAAAAAATGATGCTGAAATTCATATGGAGGCATGGGCACGGAAGACTGCGAATAGCTAAAGCAATCCTTTACAATAAAAACAATGCCGGAGGCATCACAATTCCAGACTTTAAGGCATACTACAGGGAAGTTATAA